>NC_073693.1:258261606-258277123 GCF_029784155.1 Uranotaenia lowii
ATTCTACAAAGAAAACTGTGAAATTATATTAAACAAGGTTAAAGTTGTGCAAGAAAAAAGTTGTTATTTTTATTTTCAGCAAAATGTAAGGAATTGTGGACCATCATATATATCTCAAGAAATGTTTAAGTTTGGAGAAATGTTTTGATTCACAACATAATTTTAAAATGTATTTTTAGCGTATTAGTTGAAGAAATAAAAAAAATCCGTTGTGCACTATCAATCTGTTTTGCAGTTATTTCTTATTCTTCCGTTACATTTAAAATAAAAATTGGATTATCAGTAAATAATTAAGGCTGGAAATGTACTAAGAACTTATAAAAACTGACCCTGGTGTGCTTCGTTCTATTTTCCAAAGGTAATTTGAATTTTAAAACATTAATTTAACCTTTTTTCATTCGTACATTTGGAATTTTATTTCCAAACAATTCAGGTCCATCGTCTTTGAAATGAAAGGTGTGATCCAAATATTTTGAAAGGATTTATCCCATGCAAGCATAAGTTACATTTTCTATACTTATATAAAGGCTTTGAAAGCTACACCCCAGCGATGTTTTAAATTCATTTCCCGCTTCGCAGCGAAATAAATCCGGAGCGCAACTGCGAAACTGCAGTTGAAACAAAATAGTCGCGTTAGCCGCCGGGGGTGAACGCGACCTTCGAGTGAATTCCTTGTGATTCATCCAAAAGCTCCGGATTCGGATCCGAGCTGCGCTGTAACAGTTTTTCGTCGTTTTTTTTTTCTTTACTTTTCTGCAGAGCCCATTGAAAACTATTTGAATCGTTTGAGTTAAATTATAAATAAATTTGAAAAATATTCAAATTGATTTTGAAGAAGAATCAAATTTGAAAATTAATCATTTGAAAATTCAAACAGAGTGTGTTTAAGATATTTTTTAAAACATTTTTAAAATAATGGAGATAATTAAACTTCAACGACATTCAACTATTGAAAAAGAGGAATTAAAATTTCAAAAAATAAATGTTCATAAAATTAAAAATTCATCCGAAAAACCTGTTTGATTTATCATTTTAAAAATTTCGTTATAGCATTTTTATGAAATTTTGCAGATTCATTGTAGAAACTGCATTTATTTAAACAATTTTTTTATGATAGTTTGAAGTTAGGAATGTTCTTAAATGCTGATGTCTACTCTGGACATCAACTATGGCTTTCGGATTTTTTTATCGTGAAAATAACTCGATTATGGAGTTTTATTTATCACTTTTATTTTACGAGGGGTTTTACACTATCGAGTTTTGTTCTATTCTTCAAGGGGGTTTACAACTGTTTTTGTTTTATGAAGTGATTCCTTCATTCGATTGCTAAACTTGCGTTAGAATGTCCTTCACTTTTCTATTCACTTTTTTATTCTTTAAGAAGATTTATAATGCATTGAATTTCATTCAATCACTAAACTTACGTTAGAATGTTCTTCACATTCGATCACTAAACTTGCGTTAGAATGTTCTTCACCTTTATTCTTCAAGAGGATTTACAATTCATTGAATTTCATTCAATCACTAAACTTTAGTTAGAATGTTCTTCACTTCTATTCTTCAACGGGGTTTACACTATTATCGACTAAACGAACGAACTAAACGAGAACGATTATACGACGGACTGAACGGCGTATTTTCTCCTGACTGCCCTTTTATTGCTTAGCATCGGAATGTTATGCGAATGATTAAGCATAACGATTCCCACGGGCTAAGAGATTTGAGACAGACGAAACAAAATGCGCGTTCGGTCGCTGTTTTGTTTATCGTCCGACCGGGTGGCAATTTTATGCTGTCGCGAGTAAAATAAATGCGCACAGCATAAGTCGCGTTCGTTTCCTAATCTTTATATTTTCCAAATAGGGTAGGCGTGCTAACTTTGAAACATAAAGGTACTTAAAAAAATGAAAAAATCAATAATTAAAATCGCAAAAACAAAGTCAATCCAGTGATGTGACTGCATACAATTGATACAATACAATAAATTATTTAAGAAATCCAAATTCTGATTCAGATGGATTTTAGTTTCAATATTCACCTTTAAAACTTAGATTCAGATTAAGATTTCAAATTCAGATGGATTTCAGATTCAATATCTATATATATAAAAATGAATTTCTGTCTGTCTGTCTGTCTGTCTGTCTGTCTGTCTGTCTGTCTGTCTGTCTGTCTGTCTGTCTGTCTGTCTGTCTGTCTGTTCCCTATAGACTCGGAAACTACTGAACCGATTTGCGTGAAACTTGGCAGGTGGGGGTATTGGAGGCCGGGGAAGGTTCCTATTATGGTTTGAGACCCCTGCCTCTCTCATGAAGGGGGGGAGGGGCCTCCCAAACAATAGACAATTTTTTGCATAACTCGAGAACCAATCAAGTAAATGCTAAACAATTTTTCATGGGTGGGTACTGGGGTACGAGGAATGTTTCTAAGAATACTTGGTACCCCTCCCTCCTTCCAGTGGGGAGATAGAAAGTGGGGAGGGGGCCTACCTTCCAATATTTTACATAACTGGAGAGCTAATCAAGCTAATGGAATAAAATTTGGCATGGGAGGGTAGTGGAATACGAAAAATGGTTCTATGATTATTTCAAACCCCTCCATCCTTCCATTGGAGATACAGGAAAAAGGGGGGGGGGGGGCTTTAACCATGTTTTATTGCATAACTTGAAAACTATTCGAGCAAATGAAACCAAATTTGGCTAGGAAGGGTATATGGGTACGATAAATAGTTCTATGAATATTTGGTACCCCTCCCTCCTTCCAGTGAGGATATAGAAAGTGGGGTGGGTGCTCCTTTACCATTTTAAGCATAACTGGATAAATAATCAAGCAAATGGCACCCAATTTGGCATGGGAAGGTATTTGATTACGATAAATGTTTCTATGATATTTTGAGAACCCTTCGTCCTTCAAGACGGAAAATCTTAAGGGAGGAGGGTCTTTCCCTCGGGAACTTACTAAGCATATGGAACGAAATTTTGCTTGAGAAGGTACAGTATCGTTCATAATTGTATAGAAATTGGAAGCAAGCGCACTGTCACTTCGACTTTGAACTTCCATAACTTTTTACTCTGATGATATTTTTTGATCAAATTTTTTGCGTTGGATAGATCAACTATCACACTATTATAACACAAAATTTGAGTTTTCTGGAGTTTGTGAGGACAGAGAAACAGTAATTCTACGAAAATCGGACTTTTTGGACTTTTCTCATTCAAACTGCAATATCGCTGAAACTACGCAACATTTTTTATTGAAATTTTGCACAGTGATTGTTGAAATATAAAGTTAGCACGTCTAAAGTTTTCGAAAAGTTCTATCGATCAGATCAAAAGTTACGCGAGGTGCAATATTTCAGGCATGAACCTTGAAAGGCGATTTCTATAGAATTTTAGACGAATGTTTCCATAGGAAAATCATATTCTCTGTTTAACAACCAGAAAATCTATTTCAACCGAAAAATCACAACAATATCGCGAGATTCTGATTTCAAAACACAAATGGACTATTTATTCCATTTTTTCTTTTCTTCATTGCTTTTGCCAGACATTTTTTGTCTGATTGGTGGATGAAACGATATTGTTCTCATGAAACGTCCAAAATTCTATAGAAATCGCATTTCAAGGTTCATGCCTGAAATATTGCACCTCGCGTAACTTTTGATCTCATCAATAGAACTTTTCTTAAACTTCAGACATGCTAGCTTCATATTTCAACAATCACTGTGCAAAATTTCAATAAAAAATGTTGCGTAGTTTCAGAGATATTGCTGTTTGAATGAGAAAAGTCCAAAAAGTCCGATTTCGTAGAATTACTGTTTCTCAGTCCTCACAAACTCCAGAAAACTCAAATTTTGTGTTATAATAGTGTGATAGTTGATCTATCTAACGCAAAAAATTTGATCAAAAAATATCATCAGAGTAAAAAGTTATGGAAGTTCAAAGTCGAAGTGACAGTGCGCTTGCTTCCAATTTCTATACAATTATGAACGGTACTGTATTTGAGCACAGGGTAGATTTCTGTGAATATTTGGTACTACTGCCTCCTTCCATTGGGGTGATATGAAGTAGAGGGGGGGGGGGGACTCTTTTACAATTTTTCGCATTACTCGAGAACTAATCAAGCAAATGGAAAAAACTTTGGCATGGGAAAGCATTTGGATATCTAAAATGGTTATTTAGCTTATTTGAGACTTCTTTTTTCTTCAACTGAGAATGCAGTTAAGGAAGGCGGAAGCTCATATATTTATGATTGTTTTGCATAAACCAAAAACTTATCTAACAAATGGAACCAAGTATGACATGGGAACAATCATTCAATTTAGCAACTGGGGTAGAATTTGGCATAGGAGTGTATTTGAATACACGGAATGTTCAATCATAATCCCCTTCTTCCAGGTAGGGGATAGGTAGGAAGAGCGGCTCCGATACAAATTTTATAGCATAACTTGACAACTAATAAATCAAACGAAACCAAATATGACATGAGAGGGTATTCGAGCTCAAGATATGTTTTTTAACGGTAATTTAGCATCACTACCACAAATCAGTGGAACGATATAGAGGGAAAGGAGGGCATTGATACAATTTGTTTAATATTTCGATAAGTTATCGAGAAAATAGAATAAAATTATAATGGGAGCAAATTTGTGTACGAGCAATGTTTCTTCGATGGTTTTAGATAAAAAATAAGGATTTCAAAATAAAATAAATTGCAAATTCATTTTGAAAAAACATTTACATGATTCTAAAATTTAACTTAAAATTTTGTGGAAATAAATAACAAGTTAAAAAACTAGGTACCACAAGTTTCAAAAATTCTTGGAAGGTGTAGCAAAGCACACCGGGTCAGCTAGTTCACAATAAAAACAAAAATTCAGATTTCAGATTTAGATTTGAAATTCAAATTTGGGGTTAAGATTCTGGATTTCGGATTCAAATTTTTTTTGTAGAGAAATGAATCCAACTTAGATGAAATTTCAGGGACTAGATAAGAGAAAATCGATGTTGAAAAACATGCGAAAAAAAAATTCGCCTTGTCTCCCGGTGAGACTTGAACCCACATCTTGCGCCTCTCCGGGGCCCATGTATTAACATTCTACTACAGGAGACCAACCTGGCGTATGAATATTATACTGGTTGAGTGTCGATGTCCATCGGAATGAAGGGAATAGTTCTCCCATGTGATCATAATCATTTTTCTTGGTCTATTTCTATTCCCAACATTTCATCTTACGGTAGTTGGAATCAAGTTTGGACATAAGGCGGTGCCAAACACCGAAATTGGCTGGATATCCAAATACGGCAAACGCATCATTTCTCATCATAACTGACAACCCGTGCAGGATATGAGAAGGCAATGCAAATCTTGCCGTGCTTAAAAATGTCCAAACTTGATTCCAACTACCGTAAGATGAAATGATGGGAATAGAAATAGACCAAGAAAAATGATTTTGATCACATGGGAGAACTATTCCCTTCATTCCGATAAACATCGACACTCAACCAGTATAATATTCATACGCCAGGTTGGTCTCCTGTAGTAGAATGTTAATACATGGGCCCCGGAGAGGCGCAAGATGTGGGTTCAAGTCTCACCGGGAGACAAGGCGAATTTTTTTTCGCATGTTTTTCAACATCGATTTTCTCTTATCTAGTCCCTGAAATTTCATCTAAGTTGGATTCATTTCTCTACAAAAAAAGTTTCGCTGACTGAATGTTTGAGTCAAGACCCATCTCTGGGTCGCAATTTAAAAAAGGATTCAAATTTCTGATTAAGATTTCATTTTCAGATTTCAAATTCAGATTTCATCTTCAGATTTCAGATTCAGACTTGAGATTCAGATTTCAAATTTAGATTTCAGATTCAGATTTCAGATTCATAATTCAGATTCAGATGATTCAGATTTCAGATCCAGATTGATTAAGATTTCAGATTCAGATTTCAGATTCCAGATTTCAGATTCAGATTTCAGATTCAGATTTCAGATTCAGATTTCAGATTCAGATTTGAGATTCAGATTTCAGATTCAGATTTCAGATTCAGATTTCAGATTCAGATTTCAGAATCAGATTTCAGATTCAGATTTCAGATTCAGATTTCAGATTCAGATTTCAGATTCAGATTTCAGATTCAGATTTCAGATTCAGATTTCAGATTCAGATTTCAGATTCAGATTTCAGATTCAGATTTCAGATTCAGATTTCAGATTCAGATTTCAGATTCAGATTTCAGATTCAGATTTCAGATTCAGATTTCAGATTCAGATTTCAGATTCAGATTTCAGATTCAGATTTCAGATTCAGATTTCAGATTCAGATTTCAGATTCAGATTTCAGATTCAGATTTCAGATTCAGATTTCAGATTCAGATTTCAGATTCAGATTTCAGATTCAGATTTCAGATTCAGATTTCAGATTCAGATTTCAGATTCAGATTTCAGATTCAGTTTTCAGATTCAGATTTCAGATTCAGATTTCAGATTCAGATTTCAGATTCAGATTTCAGATTCAGATTTCAGATTCAGATTTCAGATTCAGATTTCAGATTCAGATTTCAGATTCAGATTTCAGATTCAGATTTCAGATTCAGATTTCAGATTCAGATTTCAGATTCAGATTTCAGATTCTGAATTTGGATTCAGATTTCAGATTCAAATTTCAGATTCAGATTTCAGATTCAGATTTCAGATTCAGATTTCAGATTCAGATTCAGATTTCAGATTCAGATTTCAGATTCAGATTTTAGATTCAGATTTCAGATTCGGATTTCAGATTCAGATTTCAGATTCAGATTCCGGATTCAGATTTCAGATTCAGATTTCAGATTCAGATTTCAGATTCAGATTTCAGATTCAGATTTCAGATTCAGATTTCAGATTCAGATTTCAGATTCAGATTTCAGATTCAGATTTCAGATTCAGATTTCAGATTCAGATTTCAGATTCAGATTTCAGATTCAGATTTCAGATTCAGATTTCAGATTCAGATTTCAGATTCAGATTTCAGATTCAGATTTCAGATTCAGATTTCAGATTCAGATTTCAGATTCAGATTTCAGATTCAGATTTCAGATTCAGATTTCAGATTCAGATTTCAGATTCAGATTTCAGATTCAGATTTCAGATTCAGATTTCAGATTCAGATTTCAGATTCAGATTTCAGATTCAGATTTCAGATTCAGATTTCAGATTCAGATTTCAGATTCAGATTTCAGATTCAGATTTCAGATTTAGATTTCAGATTCAGATCTCAGATTCAGATTTCAGATTCAGATTTCAGATTCAGATTTCAGATTCGGATTTCAGATTCAGATTTCAGATTCAGATTTCAGATTCAGATTTCAGATTCAGATTTCAGATTTCAGATTCAGATTCAGATTTCAGATTCAGATTTCAGATTTCAGATTCAGTTTTTTTAAATTTAGATTTTAGATTGAGAATTGAGATTCGCATGTCACAATCAACAAAGTTAAAAAAAAATCAAATCTTATAGTCAGATTTCATATTCACAATCCATATTTCACATTCAAATTTCAGATTCAAAGGTAAGATCCTTTTTTCAGATTCAGATTCAGATTTTAGTATGCCGATTTGAGATTCAGATTTCAGATTGTGTATTAAGAATTCGGATCTGATTTCAGATTCAGATTTGAAATTTCGTTTCAGTTTTCTTTCAGTTCCACAAAAATTATTATGTGACTTTTAAATCTGAATTGATAAGTTCAAACTTCTAAATACAACAATATTTTCATTGAAATTGTGAATCGAAGTTTTATAATTTGCATTATGACATGTAAAATTAAGATTTAAAATTCAATAACAGTTATTAACAGTATGGAATCCAGATCATGGTATTTTGGGATAAGATTCTAGATTCAGAAATAACTTTTCATGAGCCTCAAATTTCGGAATCTGAATTGGATATTTGATTTTTCAGAATTTGATTTGGTGATTCGGAATATCGTTTCGTTAAAAGCATTTTTTTTTTTGGATTAAAATTCAGATTCAGTTATCGGGTATCAATTCTGAAATAATAATTGAGATTTTTGTTGAATTCGATAAGTTAAACAGATCAATCTAGAATACTGAAAAGCCAAAACTGATTTTAATTTGCACTGTTTACATTTCATTGCTCAAATTTATTTTGGTAAAGGATCGAGAAATGGATAACAGACTAAAATTGACAGCTTTTGATTTTCGGAGAGGCAACATTGAGCCACGGCTGCGATCACATCTCCGAGATAAGAAAATGTAAAAATGAATATAACTAATGAAAAAAATAAATTTATATTTTAAAATATTTGATTTCGTTCAATTTTTGGATTCTATAATCCAAATTACAGAATCAAAACATGTTATTTGAATATCATAATTAAAATTTTGTTGGTGTTTTGCAAAATTGTTCATTGGAAAATAATTGAAATTTTTGTATTTCAAAATTTAATTGCATAATACTGCTGATTTTAAACTATTGCTTCATTTTTTTTTAATACAAGTACGAGTCCCCTAGGAGAGGTAAACTAAGGCCTCTTATGTTTATGTAAATGACCTGCACAAACTACATTAACATGGTAAACATAGACTGTTTGCTGATGATTCGTCACTCAAATCGCAGATGTCAATGGATCTTGAAAACTCAAAGCATACTTCGTTGCAAACCTTCTCTCGCTCAACCTGGATAAAACCAAATACGTCATCTTTAGATCGACCGTTCGTTTGCCTACACACCACGATCAGCTCCATGTTAACACTACGGTTATACAGCAAGTCAACACATTTAAATAGTACGGCAAACATATGAGAAGGGTTCCGCGTATAGATTGCCTAAGAATAGATCTAAGTGCCATACACAGCATCCTTTGGAAAATATCAAGTTTTATACCCACACACAACGCAATTAATGTTTGTACCATGTCCCAGTAAACATGAATCGACAGAGAGGTAACTCAAATCGACAGAGGGATCGTAACGATCTCTCTGGCGATTTTGCATCATCTAATCGGCAGAGAGGAACACACCATACGCATGCCTTGGGTGAGTGCTACGAAATAATCTAAGACACGCCCTCCAGAGAAACACACGAACAAAATCCGAATTGTGTTTGTATGTTTCCCTTCGAGACGCGTGTTTACCTGCCTGAGAAGTTGGCTGCTACGATTGAAAGAGCACACGGGACACGGGAACAAAATGCGAGCACACCGTACGAGTGTACGATTCAAACTGATTTCGCATGTACGCATTCGCATTCGTTGCCTCTAGGTAGCTCGGCAGGACAAACCGAATGAAAATATTTGCGTTCTTGGAGTGTCGCCGAAACTAACCGTTTTATTCTAAGTTCGGTGACTCAACTCTCAATTTTTTGCATGCTCTGTCGATTTCTGAGAGCACGCGCGAACTGGAGTACCGTGCAAGCCAAGTTGCAATACATGATCTTAATCTAGGAAGCTGCGAGACAAACGGACATCAAATGTCTAAAAGCGGTGTATAACGACCCAGACTTTTCTCCACTCTTGAATTATTCCAAGAAGCCTCTCAATCCATTTTGTCAATCGCCGCATTAAGGGAGCTACAAGGTGTCATACAAATTCACAACAAGTTGCACAATCCACTGTTCAACTACAATTAACAGATCCAGCAGCTGAATCACAGATTTTCCACTAGATCGAGAGGAAATCTAACGCATAGAAGAGCAAATACCGAGAAGATGAAGAGATCTCCGGAGAATTCCAGCAAGATGGCATACAATAACCTTCCACCATATTTAAAGCAAGTAACAAACAAAGCCTGTTTTGAACGTCAAATCAAAGCCTACCTTAAAGTCAACCAAACAAACTATATGTATGTATGTATGTATTTAAACCCACCAGTGGCTGATAGGTCTTTCGACCCGAGTCGGTACGGGAAGTCTCGATCACACGTTCAAATATTGTCTATGCTTAACTCACCAACAATATTTGCAATGCAACCAAGGGGTCCGTTACCACTGGTTTGGGTTAGGCTTGACTCACCTAACTCTCTTCCGACTGTTCGAAAAAAAATTTAGAATTATGAGAAGGAACCATAGTATCCTTCTTATGATTCCATATTTGCCGAGATACTCCGGCTGGCTTGAACCCACAATCCATTGTATATCAGTCTTTCGTTCGCTTGGTGACCTATCCAACCCCCCACGAATCCCCTTGAATAGAGTTAAACTATTTTAAATATATGAATATTAGACTAGTTCACTTTTCGGCTTTTTGCGCAGATCAAAGCTGGACTTATATGGGTTGTTCCTCATGCATTTTCAAGTATTTCTGCCAAATTTGAGATCAATTGAACTAATCTCTGTTCTGCGCAATGAGTTCTCGTGAAAAAAGTCGATTTTTCTTAAAAATATTCTTATGAGAGTTCTAGCAAGCCACTGTTATTATAATACGGTAATTTTATGATGCATGGTGGTTGATATTATAACCATTTTTATGAGACTTTTCTATATAATCGTTCAAAACAAACCGAAAAAATTTAAAAAATCATGAACTACCAACTTGTACAGAAATTTTACTTACAAGTTGAGAGTTAAAAATCTGTAGTAAATCAGAAAAAATATGTTTCACAAAATCTTTGTTTGTAAAGCTAGCCCTTTTTATTACCTTTCTTTTGATGTAATAAATATACAAATCGGTTGTATTGCGGTCAAGTTATTCAAAGATTTTTGCAACAAATTTGATTTGATAAAATATTTTTCATTCAAGTTTGCTCCACACCACTTGTGCACAAGAAAGAATATTTTATTCAATCAAGTACCCCATGACGGGGCCAGGAGTTAAAAAAAAGCGCGCGCTTTGATCAAGTTGTAAGCAAGTCCTCTTGATGCCACGTTTTTCATGTTGCATGAAGCTAAAACTTGAATAGGAACACAACTATGATTTAAAAACTGATGCATAAGTATTTGAATAACTTTGCTCCTATTCTTGCGATAATTACATTTTTAGCATCAAATTAATGGTAATAAACAGGACTATCTTAATTAAAAAAGATTTTGTATAACATATTTTTTTCTGATTTACTACAGATTTTTAACTCTCAACTTGTAAGTAAAATTTCTGTACAAGTTGGTAGTTTATGATTTTTTAATTTTTTTTTGGATAGTTTTGAACGATTATCTAGAACAGATTCATAGAAATGGTTATAATATCAACCACCATGCATCATAAAATTATCGTTTAATATTAACAGTGGCTTGCTAGAACTCTCATAAGAATGTTTTCAAGAAAAATGGTCTTTTTTCACCATAACTCATTGCGCAGAACAGAGTTTATGTCAATTGATCTCAAATTTGGCAGAAATACTTGAAAATGCATGAGGAACAACCCGTATGAGTCCGGCTTTGATCTGCGAAAAAAGCCGAAAAGTGAACTAGTCTAATGAATATAATACATTTTAAACATCTTACCTTTTAACCATTTGAAAAGGATACTTATCTTCAAACCATAAAAGGCATCGGAAATATTTAAAAGGTTTGGCTGGTCGCAGCATGCCGAAATTGCTATAGCGATCGTCCAAACATAAATTTTTTCCTACACCAGCATTATGTTCACCAGTTTATTCACAATCGAAATAGTATAACAATTTAAATGTTCATGCTTCCAACTTGATGTCTTCATTAAGTAACATCCAAGGACACAATCCCTCCTTTCATTCATCCGTTTTTGGGAAGAAGGATACAAATTTCAACCAGGTGAACAGGGAGTAACTTAGCCATGGAGCCTTGCCCATGAATCTGATTTCCGTGACCCGAAACACTCTCAACACATTAAGTTCACAAAATTCCAATGGTAAATATGAAGCTCTATGCAACCCTGTTGTTAAATCCGGTTCACTTCATTCTGCCAACATTTGTCAAAAAGAACTTTGTAGAGACGACCGCGGTCTGGAATCGCTGGACCCCAACCCGGCCTGGAGAACAAAATTACGCCCCACTAGACTTGCTCACTCGCACTAGAACATTTCAAAAAGAGCTTCATCGGCATTCGAGGGCCTAAACAGGTTCCAGCTTCTCTATTAGTGGAAACTGCCTGTGTAATTACTTTACAAATTACTGAATAACATAAACTAAATACACTTTTCCGAGTACGATTTCGACACACGCGGAAAAAAATACGTCCGATTCCATCAACGCCTACTTCACTTCAAGTCAACCAAACAAACTATATGCTCTTAAAAAATGATTACTGCTACGGCAAAAAATGCTCATCGTGCCCCAATCAATTGTATTCTATACGCCCCGAGTAAACAAGTTAAAGTAAAAACGCATTTTGAAATTTATTAAAGTGAAAAGTGAACAACTAAAGGTGATGAAAATTTTGTTGTAGTTATAGATTCTAGATAAAGATGACTTAACGATCATAAGAACTTATTTTCCGGTGATCAAAAATTAAAATATTTTCGTCACTCGAGAACCTTGTTGGTTTTCATAAAAATATTTTTTTAAAGATGATAAGGAGATATCTTTTTTGCTGGAAATTTAATATTGGTCCTCGTGAATTTCGTTTTAGAAAAATTCGTACTTACGTGGAAAAGTGCTCACTATGCCCCGGGTGCTCGTTACGCCCTTATCTCTCCTACTGCTCATTGGCTTCAGCACAGACTGATTTGCAATGATTTTAATCTAAAATTTTTAGACACTTTTTTCAGTCTTTTGCGAAGGACTTTTTTTCGGATTCATCTCATTCAATGCGAATTGGACTTTGTTGGATTTGTACCAAGTCATCGTATCTTTCGAGTAGTGAACTGAAGGTTCGAAGCTGTACCCAAACTTTTTCAAGAATTGTACAAAGATTATACATATCTCATTTCTATGGAAAAATTATTTCATCTTTCATCACTTTGACAATCAAACAAACATACATAGCTAAAAGTATTTCTGCAGCTTGATGCTCCCGAGATTATCTACATCGAAATTTCGTGCAAGTTAATTTTTTTCTGCTGCGTTGAAGATCAGATGAGACCCTTAGAGACAGAGAAGTATTAGTGCGAAAATGATAGGTTTAGATTTTACGATGCCAAAAATTGACAATACTTTAAGCAATATTTGAATAATCAATTCATATGTTTAAACTTTATTTGCATTCATTTACGTTTGAAAAAAAAAATACAAATTTTCTATAAATGACCAAACAAATGGCTCCAAGGTTCTCATATAATACAGTCACCCATGCAAGTTTTGTTACTATTTCAATTCTGCCCTTCTCGATCGTGGTTCTATTTAATCTCTAGCGTTAGTGAATTTAACTTCTTTTTGTGATAGATATGCCATGAATAACTAACGTATCTGAGTTAGAACAGTCCAAAAAACCTTGCCAAATTCTGTTCAAATAGATTTGAACGACTTTGAGTCATTATCGATAAGCATAATTGCAGTTAGGAATCACATTCCCAACCAGAAGCAGTGCATATTTTCTCAAACTTATCGTTACGACTTATCCCAGTCTAAGCCGGAAACAGAACATAGAAGCGCCAACAACAACAACAAAAAACGCAGCTCCGAGAGCTACCCAGAAAGGTATTAAAAATTTCATTAATTCTGTCCACATGAATAAATGGTTATGATAATGCGCTGTGTCCGGCGATAATTTCTCGCTACCGATTCTGAGCAAAGGAGGAAGAAAATTTTGGTCCATTGCCAGCCACTAGGAACTGATGTTGCAGAAGCTTCTGTCGTCGTTGCTGTCGATGGGAATATTTTGCTTGAGATTTTTGGACAACAACCAGCAGTTGGTAAATTCGAAGGAGCGAAATTGATGAATCCACATAAACAAATTTTTCATCAATAATCTTCTGTTTTATAGAAAAACACTCAGAGTAGTTTGTTTTTCAACTCCAATCATGCTGTTCTTGTTTCTATAATTTGAAAATTTGTGAAAAAAACATTATTTCAAAAAAGAAAAGTCACCGGCAACGGAGCACCGGAACATCAGTCTGCGGAGAGTTGCTTTTTTCCCTACATTCAACGGTTGACTCCGAAAACGGATGTGGTGTGAAAGATAATTTTGCAAATGCAACTTTTTTCCAGTGATCATTTGCAACTGAATGGGACCACGGCTCTGGGCTTATTCTATTATGGTATGGAAATTTGGGATAGATTATAACACAACTATTAACGGATTTCGAGCCATGGAATGCTTTAGTGTCTTCAAACGCAAGCTGTTGGCAATAAAAGTCACAGATCGAACTTTAATTTTTGTCACAATTGTAAATTGATTGTAAAAAAAAATGTTAACTTCATACTTTCCCCGGAAATAATATCAGATCTTTCTTTTGTCGTCCTCCCTCAATTTTTACGAAATTAACTAAATTTAAGGTTGAAATTGGAAAATTTCATACATTTTTATAAAATTCTAAACATGATTTCTTAAAAGGATTCTTATAATGTTTTAATATGAATATATGAATAAATGATTACATACTGACCTTAAATAAATGAACTAGAAAGTACCAATTTCCAAGCCCATTCAAAACAAATAAAAAAAATTAGTATTTCTAATTTATCGAAGAGTACTGGAAATGATCCACGATAACGATGCGGTTGAAATGGGATTTAAACATTAGATAACAAGTTGTGGCCTCTCTGGTGATTACAGTCAGTAACCACCTGGAACATTTATTCATTTGTGGGATCAGCAGAGATTTATTGAGACTAGAAGCCAGAGGTACTCTTGTTTATGCCAGTTTTGCAAAACTGGCTCGATTGATGGGCAGGATGCATTCCGATGCTTGATTTTGATGACTTGGAACAGGAACAGGGATACGATTACGAAACCGAATATCGTTCGCTTGATGTGTGGCTCAATTATTTTCGCTCGAGTTGTGTGATTGGATTATTTTAAACAGATTTATGAATATAGAGTGAATCATTTTCCGCTAGAATTTGATGGAACGGAATGTAGATTCAAATTGAGTTTGTTGTTTATGAATATTTTTCGCCAAAAAATGTTGTTTTTGATTGTAAATATCAAATGGAGATACCTACACAATTCCACTTAAGACTTGCAAACATAAATTCTGCTAAACCATTCATACGGTCACGAAAAACAAGAAAACAGAACTTTTTCGTACTACTCGACCAAAAAACAACCCCTAAATTGAATTCCCAACAGGACACAAGCTACCTCCTGCACTCCCCTCACACAATCTGGCTATCGAAATTGATATTATGCTAAACTGCTAGTCTGCGGATTGCTGCAAACATTTGAGCGAACCCCACTTCGTAATGCACATGGTAGATAACAGATAAAAAAAAACAACTCCAAACAAACAAGATTTGACCACTGCAGTAAAGGTAAAGTGGCTCCTCAAATCTTTTCTTGACCATCTGTCATGGTCGACAAAAGTCAAAACCGAATGTGTTTTCTAGAAGTTGTTTTCCCGCTTTTCTCTTCTACTGATATTGAAATGGTGCTTATAAACAGACAAGATGTTTGACAAAAGCTTATGTTATGGATAAAAAAAAACATTATACTATTTTCCTATCATTTGAAA
>NC_073693.1:258277623-258312920 GCF_029784155.1 Uranotaenia lowii
TTTAAAGCAGGGTTTTGCAAAGCGTTGTGACGTTACGAAATTTTATGATAAGCTACATGAAATAAATCAAAGTAGAATCTTAAAATGCATGCTTGATTTAATTAAAATGCTAAAAAACTTAATAAATAATGTGATTTGGTGATGAAATCGATCCATTTATTCCCAAAAGTTAAAAGGAATAAAATCTCAAAGGCCCATATAAGCAGATAAGGTTTGCAACACTGCTCACATCAATTTTATTCGAAGTTTTTTTGTGCGATCGTATGAATATTATTTAGGACGAAACTAAAACTAGAAAATATTTATTCGTAAAAGCGTTGAATTGTATTTCTGAATCTTTTTAATCTTTAATTGCGAAGGACAGGGAAAAATAAATGATAATTTCAAAGCCTTCGATCTTTTCAAAGATAGTTAATCGACACTAGAGTGCCTAAATCAGCCATCTAATGAAAATCTTATAAATTGCAAGCTTAAATAAATCCTAGGCCTAACACAAAGTCCAGTGCCAAATGTGGGGATTGGCCCACGGAAATAGAGGGCAAAATGAGCCTAAAATTTGTATGGAATTATGAGAAATTGGGTTTGGAAGGACATTAAAACCAAGTTATGCACCAATTTCTAAAGTCCCTATCGGCTGATTTCTTTTAATTATAGTCATTCACAAAACTTTCATTATGACAAATAGTTTATCTCAAGATCCCATTTCAACAATGGTTTAGTTAAAAAGGTTTTTGAGTTTCAAAAATTAGCTTCTGATGGGACAAATACAAAAAAAATACCTGAACGATCGTTAATCGACGCTAATTTTGAACGTTATAGCTGTTTTATGATCACTCTAATCGAAACGCTTTCCACAGATGAAATATTGTCATAATCAAAGCTTTAAAATACTAAAATGAAAAGAAAAATTGGTTGATAAAGACCTAAATTATTGACAAAAAACGGTTTTTTTTTATCATGCCGAACAAAATCTACATAATTCCAAACAAACTTCAGGTGCGTTGCGCAACCCCTTCCCTTAGAATAATCTGACCCAAATTTTGCATGAGACTTTGTGCTATTACATATTTGAATTTATTTAATTTTGTAATTCAGTTCAAAGTCTCTTTTGTGAGATTTTATGTGAACACGGGGTTTGATTTGGATTTTCTAGTGACGTTCTTTGAGGTGGAAATTTCAATAAGGGCAGTTTCTATTAAAATAATTTATTTAATTTTATTAATGAATTTTTTATGAAAATCTTATGAATTTTTCAATAAAAAAAGTTAATCTGTTAAGTTTACCATGTTAAAAGATTGTTTGAATCTAATTACATTTATTTCATGGAACTTATTTTGTTTGAACATAATGCCAGAAAGAAATAGAAGCTACTAGCGGTGTTTTTCATTCTAACATAGATATATGAAGAACTTGATCTATTGCAAGATTTTTATTCAAATCACAGATAACTACCTGCTTTATGATTCACGAATATTCTTTTACAAAATCGATGAGGATTTCATTTGTTTGATAGTTTGTTTATTCTTGAATCAAGCGTTTTTAAGCGCTGTTTTATATGTTTTATTAGAAATGTTTAAAAACAACTAAGTTAGT
This sequence comes from Uranotaenia lowii, assembly GCF_029784155.1. NCBI lineage: Eukaryota > Metazoa > Arthropoda > Insecta > Diptera > Culicidae > Uranotaenia > Uranotaenia lowii. Next base: position 258,279,217 of record NC_073693.1, read on the forward strand.
GAAAAAAGAAATTAGTTTCTTTAAAAACTTGATAATAGAATTCGTTTATTGAAGCACATTGTTGTGTTGAACTTGAATTGAAGAAATACTATCATAGTGTTGAAGTAAAAAGTCTTGAACGTTTTCGAAAAAATGTAAATAAATTTTCGTGACGTCACAACGCATTATTTACCCGGGTGTAACTCGAAACCTGCTAAACCGATTTTCAATCTAAAAATTGCATTAAATTCCACTCAAAAAGTTTGAAGAGACCTCCAATTTTTGACAATATGTGAAATTTCAGTAAATCATAAATTTAAAAACAGTAGAATTTTCGTGACGTCACAACGCTTAAAAATAGATACCTTTATCAACGATTCTAGAGCGTAAACTTGCAGTAACTGTAATTAATCTTATATTATGCTTAAAAGATGGCTTTTCTACCATCATTTTGCAGTAATTTTTTTTGACATAGCTGAATTTTTGACAAAGTTATGTTATAAGTAAAGAATATTTGCAAAAATCAATTTAATTTCATACTAAAATTTTTAAATTTCAACGTTAACATACTCAATTCTAAAAAAAGGTAGCTGAAAATCTTTTAATGGAAAATGACACTCAAGAAATAACCTTTCTAACGCTATGTAATTTATTTTTGGATAATGAAAAATAAAAATCGGTTCTTCAGTTGAGGGGTGCTTGGAATGGGTCATATAGTTATAAACTTGATAACTTGATAGAATTAATTATTTTCATTTTAAAATTAATCATTTACTAATTTCGAATAAATTCTCTGAAGTTCAAAATGGATATAATTTCCTCATCGATAATTCACATTTCAAATTGTGATTGAATAGTATTTCAAATGGATGACATTACAGAGGAATTTCTCAAACCGAAATTGAAAAGAAGAAATGTAAATTAACATGGTTGATAATTTACATTATTATCAATTGAATATTCTGACCTCATCTGATTTTTTGTAAGAATTCGAGATTAATTTCTTATCAAATCTGGTGTTATATTTGATCTATTCTTCTTCTGTGCACTGATTGTTATGACCGAAGCTTCAAATTCTGGCTTTTTTCCAATTTTTAATTTGTATTCCGTTTTTGATGTTTTGAAATTACTTGCTTGATTTTTTTTTTGTTCAGAATAAGTATCAACATTTCGAATGAATTATTAATGACTAACCGGAAATAAAATTGATTTTAAATTTTGATTCTGATTTATTTTGATTTGTATCAGTATTTTTTTTTTGAGTTTGTGTGATGATTATTGTCCTTTTTTTTGGTATTTTATAATTTCTAGCAAAATTTGAAATTCGAAATCCCCCACCCATGGACGTGTCCATCGCACGGGTTTCGTGTGCAGCAAATATGAAAGTCTCATTTGAATCTGCACACAAACCCAAAACCAACCCCCCCCCCCCCCATCCCCCCACTCGCACTCTCCAAATGAACGTTTATTTTTCGCAATATCTTTACGTTATTGACTGATTTTTGAAAATTTTGAAAATCACCCCCCCCAAGAGCCAGCTCTAGGACCGCCCCTGGGAGGGAGAGGTTAGGGTTTCGCTTGAAACTACCGACAACTCTCTTTTTCTTCTCAGCGGCTTCCGGTTTTCGATTTCCCCCGATACAGACTTCCTGGCTGTCGACAATCGTTTCCCAAACACTTTAATTACATTTGTAACGGTTGATTCGGCAACTTTTAGCAATTTTGCCAGCTTTGCGTGCGAGTAGCTCGGATTTTCGCGATGTGCGAGCAAAATTTTGATACGCTGCTCTTTTTCTTTGGACGGCATTTTGACAACCGAAGAGTGAATTCCAAAATCAAAATAGGAGCAACATTCTACACACACACCTTCAAAATTAGGGGTGTTCAGGTTTTTTAAATGCAAAATTGAAAGAAATACGTCACTTGACCAAATTTTCACCGTATCACCCCTTATTGAAAGAGCTTTGTTATCAATGTTGCAATACGTTTCGCCACATTCTGAATTAAGGCATATTTCTTACTCCCATAAGCACGCATGACTATCCTGTCAAAAATTTTGTCCACCGGACCCGATTTCCTTCTGGATTGGCATGGTTGACATGCCTGGACATCTGGTTGTCATCTGGATTCCATTCAAGCGCCTCACTGCAAATCACTTTCTCATTTCTTCGCAGCGTGTACCCAATCCATCTCCACTTACGTTACCGAATATCGATTTCTAGTGCCCTTTGATGACACCGGCGATGTAGTACCTCATTTGAGATAAAGATGCCAGGCCACCGAGCGCGAATGATACTCCGCAGGCAGCGATTCACAAATTGTAACTGGCTGGTTACAAATCGTTTGATTTTTGTTTCATTTTGTAGTTTTATATGTTTAGCTTTAGAAAATTCACGTTTCTTGTCCAGTCTCACAACAAGATAGCACCACTGTAGGCTACATTTTTACTGCTGCCTACTGTCCATTAACACAGGAGGAAAAGGAGGAAAGAAATGAGAAAATGGAAGATAAAAAGGATTCTTCCGGAAAATTTGCACTTCTGTTCCAGGCATCCGTGTGTGATGTCATAGTGCTGTATAGAGTTTATGAACATCCACGGAATTCGCTCGAATACCGGTGAGTCTTCGGAGCGGGTCGGCCCGCAAACCATGTTCGATAATGAACAAGTCATTCCGTAACGGTCGCAAGTCTCTCGAATTCTCACGTCGCACTGCTACACCGTCAGAGCAATTAGAGCGATATCCAGAGAGCCGAAACTGGATAAGTAAACAAACGGCAATAAAGAAGTTTAAGTTTCATTGCAATCACCGAAACAGTACGACGCGTTTTTAACTCGATCCGAAAAACCATCACCGGGCAAACAAAATTATCCCCCCACCGTGGGAAGTTAAAAGTGATCCCCTCAGAGTGATTATTGACTGGTCTTTACAGTCCGCCAGTTTCGAGGGTGAAGTGCTAAGTGCATTTAGAAACATTTTGGTCCTTCGAGCCGGATATTTTTGCAATTCGTGTGAGTTGTGGCTGCTAAAACTTGTCGCGGTTGTTCCAAATCCACTTTCACACTCCAATTCAGCACTAATTTTCGGTTCCGCTAGTGGATTGATTGCCAGAGGAAGGAATCCCAACTCTCTGACTGTTCTTCAGGTAAGTTAATCTCCAATTATACATATTACCATAGATGATCATTTCCCATTGATTTCCAGCTTTCGGTGCGATTGGAAACGAAGCGGTGCCCTGCGATGGGTGGCAACTGGCAGCCGAAAACAAATCTGTCTGAACTGCGATATCCTTCAGGTGAGTTGTTTTTCATTGATTACTGTGTGCTCGGTGTGAAATTCCCATTTTATTTCCAGAAGTTCTTGTCGTCAACATGTTACTGTCACAAGGTGCTACGTTGTCCTGTAGCTTCAGCGTTAGAATTCGGATGTGCCATCCAAGTTCGATCATTCCATCGAGGACCTTGCGGTAACTGCACCAGTGAATTTTTAACTCATCCGAAAAATAGAATAAAGTGGAAATGATTAATCAATGGAATAATTAAGAATGACCATCACAACCATCGTAGATTATTCTCACACGATATCTATTCATGCACCATAAGTCCACCTTCTGAAGCGAGGTGATCAATGAAATTAGCGATTTCATGATTGATCTGACTAGATCACAGACACAGACAAGCAGACGTGCATTTTTTTCATTGTATCAACGAAAATCAAGCTTTCAAACCGCTAAAATTTTTACCGACCATTTCAATAATTTAAGAATTCATGCTCATACTTCTGACACAAATCTAACTCATGCATATTTCATCAACTCTTCGAACTGCTTGTTGCTACGTGTTTCTGTGCGGAAATTTAGTATCTTTCAATTAGCAAAGAAGCACTTCGTCGATTTGTCCGACGCATTTTGCTCAACCCAAAGGCAATTTGGCGTTGAATTAACCGCGCTAGTCAACTGATATCTTCGAAATATACTAGAGATAAATTTATTTTACTGACGGTAACTCAGACATAATCTGTTCGATGATCTTGGGTCAACTTCTGAACATGGGCCACATTCGTGAATCAACCTTTCTGCTGCAACATTGATTTTTTTCTAGGTTAAAACTTTTATCTTTCGAACTATAAGCAGTGCCAATCAGTAACTATGAACCCATGTATGTTTTTGAGATTTTTGCAATGGAGCGTTCGAAAAACCGGCCCTTAATGCGCTATGTCTGAAGCAAAAACTACTGCAACGTTACGGACCAAACTCGTAAACGGTGATTTAAGACTACATTTATTTCAGTGATTCACAGTTCGTCTTCAGAGCTGTATCTTCGATCACGAGGGCGCCCTTGAAGTGGGAAGTTAAAAGTAATCCCCTCAGAGTGATTATTGACTGGTCTTTACAGTCCGCCAGTTTCGAGGGTGAAGTGCTAAGTGCATTTAGAAACATTTTGGTCCTTCGAGCCGGATATTCACCACCGGGTGAAACAAAATTGCTCCCCCAGCGTCGGAAAGGGGTGAAAGTGATACTTTGCGTGCCAGACTGTCCTTTAAAGTGATTTTTGATTCGAGTGTTTACAGTCCACTCTAGTGTTATCGAACAAACCCTTTGTGGTCTTGCGCCTAAAACGTAAAGAATCAGCCTCTACGTCCTCGGGTTTTGCGGATCCCTAACTATCAAGCAGGACATCTCTTCTCGGCCTGTCCGGATTCGGGGCACTCTCGTTTGCAGACCGATTAATAGTCAACGAAGGAAGACGCCTGCAACGACCAAGTCCAGCAAAGCCCGCTGGCGCCGACGGTTTCAGCATCCCGCCGATACGCCCTTAAATCGACGACCCTTCCTCATCCGGAACTGGATTACCGGAACTACGATGTCGCGACGCAGCAGTAACAGCAGCGCATTACGATTAGTGAAACATTTACACGCCACACAAAACACAGAACATTGTTTTATGCACACACCCAAACAACACACCACAAGAAAGTTTTAATAAAAATCTCAAAGTTACATTAAATTTCTGGGGTCCTTGTATTTTATTCGTAATGTCCTTGGTAACCCAGAAATCAGCTGATCCTGAGGATCCGTACTCTGAGAGTACCTAGCCTTGACTTTTCCAGATGTTTCTCATATATCCGTAACAAAATACTTGCGCCGTCACCGCAAGTTTTACACCCGCACAGGAATACGGATTCGACGTTTGAGTTGAGAGATTCGGATTTCCGTTCGTAGAGAGATCTGGCGTGACCGCCAGATGTTCCAGAGACTCACAATCCGGGTTTGGATGTATATCTTGGAACCATCACTTTGGCTACCAAGATACTGGAAGCACTCCACGTTCACAAATTGTTGCCCAGCTACCACGAAGTTCCCTATTTGCAGGAGAAAGAGCAGTTTAACAGTAAATTGAACAGCGTGGTTGAGTAAATTTCGAAGGGTGACATTCAAATCCACTTAGGCCACTTCAACGCAAGGATTGGCTCCGATAATCAGGACTTTGAGCATATCATGGGGCGCCATGTTCTAGGAGAGATGAGCGAAAACGGAGAGCTGTTTGCAGAATTTTGTGGCAACAACAACATGGTGATCGGTGGATCGCTCTTCCCCCATCGACCAGCACATAAAGTCACTTGGGTATCCCGAGATGACCGAACAGAAAATCAAATTGACCACATCTGCATCAGTCGAAAATGTCCTCCTGTCAGTCTTCTTGAAGTCCGCAACAAACGAAGCGCAGACATTGCATGTGATCATCACCTCGTCCTTGGCGAGATACGACTGAGACGCGAAAGGTAATGAATTTCCCGACACGTGGGTGAAAAAAGTTTCCAAATCCGTCCACTAGGAGCGCCACAATGAGCAAAAGAATTTGTTCCAATATTAAATGAAGCAGACTTTACGTTGAACAACTAGAATGAGCCTCGGAATTGCCGACAGACGGAACAGTCGAAGAACAGTGGTGTGGAATCAAGAATGCCTTTATCACGACTAGCAATGGTTTAAAGTTTGTGGAAGAAGAAGTGAATGGATATCAGATGAAACCTGGAGGATGTTCGATGATCGGAGAAAGGCGAGAGTCGGAATTGAGCAGGCATGTACCGGGTCAGCCAAAGCAGCCTGAGCATTTTGAACAACTCTTCCGAGTTACACATAGCGATGGCCAACAGAACCCGCAGCTCGAGGCGCCCACAGTAAGTCGCATTAATGGCGTCAACTCGGAAGCGTCCTCGCTGGCTGAAATAGAAGCAGCAATCAAGGACATGAAATCCAACAAAGCGCCTGGAATCGATTGCATTCCTGCTGAAATGCTCAAAGCCGACCCAGCCTTGTCAGCACAAATGTTGAACCGTCTTTTCGCTGACATTTGGGATACTGCAACATTCCCGGTCGACTGGATGCAGGGTATCCTCGTAAAGGTCCCAAAGAAAGGAGACCTGACCGAGTGCGGTAACTGGCGTGGCATAACTTTGATCTGTACAACTCTCAAAGTACTTTGCACGTAAGTGGAGATGGATTGGGCCCAGGCTGCGAAAAGATGAGAACAAGATTTGCAGAGAGGCGCTAGAATGGAATCCAGAAGAACATCGAAGAAGAGGCAGACCCAGAAACTCGTAGCGGCGCATCCTAGCCGTTGAAATACGAACTGTCAACGAGAGTCTTGACTGATACCAAGTGAAGACGTTGGCTGCGGATCGTCTACAGTGGAAGTCTTTACCACGGCCCTATACACCGGAGGATCGGCGCGGGAACATTAAGTAAGTTAGTAGAACAAATAAGCTTCCGCATTCTGTTTTTTTTCTCAGATAAGTTTTTGTCAACTGAACTTGTGATATGAAATCAACATATCTATCCAGTCCCTTTCGATAGTGTCTCCATCTAAGCAGATCCCAGAGTGCAGCGCCTGAAACCCTTCTTGAGCCTTCAGAGGAGATCCTCTATCACTGGGCGGGCAGGACACATCCACACACATACATACTTACTCTCCGGCAAACGATAAATGGAAGTTTTATTCTTGCTGCTATGAAAAATTGCTGTTCGCAGAGATTGAGTGCGGGGTGAGACCGTAACTAGTTGGGGAGTAAAAAATAATAAAATTCCGGTCCATGAGTTTTAAATTCAGAACGGCATCTCCCATCACTCGCCTTGGTGACAGGGGTGGAAGTAATCCAGCTATTGAAGGTTGAAATAAAACACTCGTTATTGTTTTCCTTTCATTGGATCTAGAATTGAACCAAATGTAACTTACACAAGTTGTATAATTTATTGAATTGAAGATGTTGTTCAAGCTGATTTGAACTAGAAAAATCACTTTTAAATATCATGTTATGCAACACATCACAGTGCCACCTCTGGCGCAGTTATCAAACTGCATAAGGAATATTGTAAGCCATGTATGCTACTTTTCTCGTCATATACCCGCAATGAATGACTGGGGAACGAGCTTCATAAAAGCTTTTGCATTGTGAATGCTGTCGGAGAATTCTGCCACAAACATCTGCAGCCATCAAGAAAAACGTAAGAAGCAAAAGCAAAAAACTAAGTGGAAAGAAAAAGAGTTCGGGGGAGGGCAACCGGTGACAAGAATGAGATGTTTATTATCAGTGTGCAAAAATGGCAAGTGCACTTCGAACGGGATGCGGGGGAGGACAAAATTTTACGGTATCCATCTGGAAGATGAAGCTGGAGCTGTAAATGGGCACTGGTAAACAGGGACGAAAGGACACGATATGGTTTGGATTCCATTCTTTGCGATGTGATATCCCGATATAACTTGGTCGGGGTATACCTATTTGGATTTGTAATGGATGTTGCATAAGAAAGGTGCTGCTCGGGGAAGGTCCTCAAGAAGAAAACCCGCCCAAGTGCCTCGTCAGAAAAACGAAAACATTTTTCTTTGATATTTAATCCCGGTGCAGCAGTAGGGAGGTTTTGGAATGTTGACTCGGTTTGATCAAATCTTTTGGTAACGTCGTAGAGTTAAATATAATTTATGATCTGGTTATCGCATGTCCCAGGTAATTGCATTCGGGGTATTCCTTCGGGTTACAACAATGGCATATCTTTTGAAAGCTGTGAAAAAACGTAATTGAAATAGAGATTTGATAATGTCTTTGTTCGGAAAGTTTTGGCTTTTCATAAAAAATTCTTGCAAAATCTTTACACTAGATTTGCGATATTTAGGAATAAGTACTCAGAATCTCTGGTTAGACATCCATGGTTAGTTTTAGGATGCCGAAATAATCTAAAATCACTTCCTTAAAATTAAAAAAAAATGAAACTTTTGGAGGCTCAATTCTGAAAAATCAATATTTTTTAAATTTATATAAATACGATAAATTGACACCTAATTCAATTAGAACATCATTTGAAAAAAAAACAGATTTTATACACAGGTTATTCTATATTTTCATAAAAAAAACAAGAACTTCGAATCAATAATAAAAATTAAATGAAAATCCTTAATCCAAATTTAAAATAATTCTTTACGATGTAACAAATTTGGTTACAGAAGACTAATGCAGATATCGATTTTATTTTAAATTGAAACTGTAAAATAAAGTTTATCAGTGCAAATCCATTTTCATTCGTTAGCAGATAATTTCAAAACTTCCGGTAATTTGAAGTTTTCACACATAACTTATCTAAATTGTGTAAAAAAGGGAATTCCAATTCAAAGATGAGCTATCTAACCTGAGCGGGTCCTGTTTTGGCATTCTGATCGAGAACTGTCACAAAGTTTTATGGTGGTTCAAAAATCAAGCACTGGGTGCTATTATAAGCTTGGAGCAAACTTCTAAGTTACTGTTTTATTATAGTTAAGAAGAGCATTCATAACTCTTTCAAAACCACTAAAACAGTATGCTTAATAAAAGCTTTTTTACCGTTTTCAAAACTATCTGTAAATTAGAAATTACTGGAAAAAAAACTTCGTTTCCAACCGACGACAAAAAAAAAACCTCCAGCCAAGATGAGCTGTGCGTGTGTATGTAAACCGGTCGGCAGAAGAAAACAGTTTCTAGTTTCTAGTGATGGATATGAAGAAGAATTTTCAACAAAAAGAATCTTAGAGAATTTTTAAAGCAAAAAACGATACATTTTGCAGTCTTGTTGTAGAATAGATTGGAATCTTTTAAATAAAAACTTTAACATGTTTTCTTAGGAAAAAAGTTATATATTGTTTCGATTTCGTTTTCCCAAAATTGAGTCATGTCAATAATTTATGGAATTTGATGTCTTTAACTAGAACATGTATGCAAAATCTAAATCCTTCATTAAATGGAAGATAAAAGAAGGATATCTTGATATCTTTATTGGTTAATTTGATCAATTCTAAAATTTGTTCGCGCTTTATCACAGCTACAGGTGACAAACAAATTCTGACAAGAGATTGAAATTACGGACGCCAAAATCCTCCAAAATCAGTCATTGAAACATAAACCAAAAATACTGTTCACCCGTTTAATTTTTAGTATAATATGATCTACAAAATGTTTAAGAATATATTAGATATATTAAGGAAATAACAATCTTATTGCAAAACTCGATATGAAAACAAATCTGTGAATTTTGATACATAGAAAATATGGGATGAGGATATGCTCAAATACTCTCAGAAAATTTAATTATCAATGGAAATTAAGTGAAAATCTTACAACATCTATAGCTGTTTCAGATTTTTTTTTATTGATAACAAAGTCAACAATCGAATTCAATATTAGAAAATATTTAGAATCCGGGATCCGAATTTAAGATTAAAGATCAGGGTCGAATCTAAAATCAAAACTAAAAATCCCAACCCCATTTCTAGAATCCGAGCTTCAGATTCAGAATCGGGATCCTGGAATCTTGGAATTTGGAATCAGGATCAGAGTTCAGGATCAGGATAAAAGACCAAGTGTTCAAAATAACGGATAAGGTTAAGTATTCTAGATAAGACAAAGCATCATGATTCGGAAATAGTATTCAGCATTGTTGGTCGGCTCCACCCAAATAATAAAGAGCAGAGAGCAAACAACACTGTTTTCAGTTCAGCTTCCGAGTGTAATCCCTTGATCCTCTGATCGTGCTCCACTCGTTCTCCGAGTTTACATGAGCTTCAACACGTTCGTCGCCAGGGGACCCATATTCGAGTGACCGGTATATTTCCTGGGAGGTCCCGTCACATGAAAAACGGGTGACGATCTCTAACTCAAGTTAGCCGCTCAGTATCGCCATGCGTTTCAAATCTTGCAGCTCTCTCTCTCTCTCTCTCTCTCTTTACTTTCACGCTCCGAGAAGTTTTTGGGCTCGATTAGTAAAGTACCAAAATGAGCGTAGCGTTCGTCGCCACGCTCATTTCGGTTGTTTTACTAGCCGGGCCCAATGAAATATTCAGAGAGGGAAAGCAAAGAGGGAGAACTCCCATATTTGAAACGTGTGAAGAAGCTGAGCGGTAAACTCAAGTAAGAGAGCGTCACACGCTTCTTGTTGTGACGGGGCCTCCAGGAAATACACCCGTCACACGTCAAATATGGATGCCGTGACGACGAACGTGTTAAGTGACCTGGACGCATCTTTGCCAGATCTACGAATTCTACGGATTATCGGAAATTGTCAGAGAAAAGTATTGATAAACGAAATTTCTACCTGACGAATGATAATTCGACAGGCTTGCAATCGGGCTACACTGCTTATACGGCAAGTGTGAAAGCTTTCGCATCGGAGTGCAAGAAAAAGAATTCTATCCAAGTGCGCCCTAGTGTTTCAGTCATACACAGCCAGATTGCAAACCGCTCAAATCCGTAGGTTTGACGAAAAACGTAAAATGCCTACTGTTTTTAGCAAAATGAAACTTGACCTTTTCTTGGTCGTCAGGTAGAATTTTCGTTTATCCACAAAATTCCGTAGAAATTCCGTAGGGAATGCTGGAAATCCGCAGATCTCGAGCATCGATCCGTAGATTTTGAGCATCGATCCGAAGACCCGTGGATCCGTAGAAGTTCTTTAATTCCGTAGATCTACGGATTTCTCCACACTGGTCACTCCTGGCTACACTGTTCATGCACTTCAGTTTAAATGAAGACAGAAATTATTTAGAGGCTCATCACGCATCGTACAAAATATTACAACAATGTCTTCCCCGCTGTCAGCGTTTCCATATTGAAATCAAATCTTTAACACGTTCGTCGCCACGCTCATTTTGGTAGTTTTGCTAGCCGGGCCCAACGAAATTTTCAGAGAGAGAATGCAAAGAGGGAGAACTCCCATATTTGAAACGTGTGGCGAAGCTGAGCGGTAAACTCAAGTAAGAGAGCGTCACCTGCTTTTTGATGTGACGGGGCCCCCCAGGAAATACACCCGTCTGCCGAATATGGGTGACGTGGCGACGAACGTGTTAATCCTATTGAAAAAAAATAGGACCAACAAAAAATCGCCACCGATATGTGCACCATCAACAACAAAAATAATCGGTGAAAAATTTTGGAAAAATCTGTAGTTTTTATTTTTTAAATTTCGTTTGATTGTATTTTCTCTCAATTTTTCAATAATATAAAAAAATTAACTGAAAGGTGTTTTGAAAAATCCAGAAGCTACTTTCAACTGTGTTATTATTTCTCATAATTGACAAAATTCACATTGTAACCTACCGCCCCCCCCCCCTTCCCACAAAGCGTTAAAAATACTCGTTAAGAATATACGAAAATGCTCGAACTTCATAAAAATTTTGAACTTTTCTTAGTTCCTGATTCAGAATTTAAAGCATTACATTTTGATATTAAAAGTTTATTTCTTGATAAAATATTTATTAAAGTCGTTATCCTTTACGCCGCAATTTGCCCATTTTAGATTTTATGTTTGAAAAATTACTTTTGAAAAAGTGTATTTTTTTGGGGAAATTCTAAAAAATAAGAATTTTCGAAATGCTGAGTGTTTACCTGGAATGGGTCCTAAGTAGAAGTATTCGGTCTTTAGGAAAAGATCATTCTCCAAGATTGATTCAGATGGTCAATCGTAGGATCGAGTCACCTTAAAATCGAAGCTTGAGGATCGATCTCTAATAGATCGATTTTATCCATTTTTAAACAAGAAAGAGAACATTTTGTTATAATAAGGATCATGGCCGTAGGGGGGGGTTTGAGGGTTAAACGCCACCCATGAGGATCTAAAAATGCCAAACAAATGTTCTTCTCTAAACTAAAAGTTCCAAATTCCAAATCAAATTTTTAAGAACGACCAAAGTGATTCAAGAGCAACAATTTTGATTCAGAACCTTAAAATTTTATCCCAAATCAATAATTCTACTACAGTTTTTCAAAGTTTTCTAACTTGTTGAAAAAAATTTAGTCTCGAATATCGACATTCAATAAAATTAGAGATTTTTAGCACTTTACTTGCAACATCAAACAAAGATTAGAGAATTTTAGCACTTTACTTGCAACATCAAACAAAAATTTAAATTGAGATATTTAAATTATGTATTTTGCGCCTAAATTTTAAGAGTAAATTTCATCAAATTATCGTGAATGATTTTTGTAAGCTTATAATATGATTAAAAATTGGATATATTTCGAGAAACAAAAGTCATATTTTTTCTTCATGATTTTAATTTAATAATTTTGATATTGGCGGATATTGAGGAGAATATCCCGGATTTGCACTTGGGAAAAAATATCTGAAATGCTTAGACTAGAATAAGTCTGGGTTATGTGATTTAAAATTATAATCATAAAAATTCGTTGTCTGTGATAAGAATTCGGATTCTGTATCCAGTTTATTGTTACTAAAATTCAGTTTGTATTTCAATCTTTTATGTTCGAAACTCATCCTTTCGGAATATGATATGAAAATATTTAAAATTACTAACCATTTTAAAGTTTTGAAATTTTGACTTTTTATTCTTATGCAGAATTGGATCTAAAGAAAGTTTCATGGAGATACAGAGTTGAAAAATTTGAAACAGTCTTAGTCTCTTAATTAGCAATTTTCTTTCAGATTCACAAGTTGAATTTCGAATAAATAACAAAAAAAAAGAATTCACGTTAATAACCAACAATTCAGAATTCAAATATGAGATTTCTAGTTCTAAATTTCACTTCTTGGCTCATAATTGGTAAGAATGATTATCTGGAACTTCGATTCAAAAATCCTTTTTAAATTCGGAAGGGCAAATGCGAAAGGCAGTATTAAAATATCAATGTGAGAATTTTATTGAAGTTTTCAATTAAGATCGCAGTTTCTTAATTTTGATTCTGGATTCAAAACTAAAATTTTTATTCAACCACAGTAAGTTTGGAAGAATCAGATTTATTGATTTGAACCGCAAACCTTATCGCTCACATTTATTCTTAATATTTAGAAATTTTTAACTTATTCTTCAAATGGTCATTCTTGTGTGATTAAAAAAAATAGCTTACTACTGTCATATTTAAGAAAATATAAGACGTTTTTCTTAAAAATCAAATCTTCAAATCCATGATTTAATTTTTCAAACTTTTTGAAAAAAGAATTGGTTTCTTTTAGGATTTGTTTTCGAAAGTTCAAATTTAAAATATATACCTTACTATTAATGTTAAATGACTAAACCTGAATAGTTTTATATAACCTTTTTTTTTTCCTATTCATTCTTTATGAATGCATTGTTCAAGCACAAATTGTGTAGAAAAAATATTGTCATCAAAACTCCTCCCATGAGCCGGTTCTTCCTGATAAGGATAAAAAAGAACATGAACTTTAAAAGATGCGTTAAACATCTATCTTTCGTTGAAATAAATGCATGTTAGCGCTTTAATTTAGGTACTCAATATATTTAAAAATTCCAAACACTTACTCTGGTGTGTCTTACATATATTTTGAGTCAATCAAATTAAACAATAAAAAACATTGTTGTTTATTTTTTTCGAAAGTTGTCTATAAGGTTTTATTCAGTTCTAATATTTTCAAGATCGAAAAAGAATAATTAGCCCAAAATCAAAATGAAAATATAGTAACAAAGTTTTGATTTCAGAAGCGAATTTATGAATTTGAAAAAAATTAATAGAATTCTGAATTAAGTATCATGCTTCAGATTTTTAATTCATCACCAGTTATCATTTAAAAATAAGTTAAGAAACTCAGAAATGAGTAATGTCAAAAATTTATATGTGTGTATTCGTTTTAAATTCATATTTCAAAATGCCAAATTTTAATTTTAATTCCGAACTTGGCTGGATTTTAAAATTTATACCAATCATCAATCCAAATTGTTCAGATAATGATATTTTAAGTTGAAATATAGTCCAGTCTCAGATTTTACAAAAAAAAAATTAGAATTGGAAAGAGAACAGCTTTTTTAGTGCATATGTTTCAATAATTGTTTCGAAAGATTTTGGCATCATAAAATATTTCGTTAGATTTTGTCAATCATTTCTTGTTTTGGTCCTATGCTTCGTATAATTCTACTTGCAGTTTTTACCGAATTTCAGCTAAATGAAATAAAAAACCTACATAAAAACTAGAAACCGATTAAAACTAGATTTATTATCCTGCATTTAATGAAGGATCAAGATTTTGCCTAGATTTTCGAAGAATAAATAGTAATTTGACAATTTTAAGAAAATTCAATTGAAATCAAATAACTATTTAGATTCTGACATCACAAAAAGGCCTTTTGAATTTTTTCAAATAAATGTTTTTAATTTATTTTACATCTTTGTAGAAGACTGCAAAACGTTTTGTTTTCAATAAAATCTGAGATTCATTTTGGTTTAAAATTTCATTGAATTTTGATCAAATTGTTTAATTGTCGTGGAAATCTTAAAAAAATAAAGAGAAAACTTATGTTACTTTTTCTGAGAAGTCAAAATTATTCACTCATTTTATTTGCAGTCGTCGAGAAAGTTTATCATTTTATCCAAACCTATATTTTCAATGTTTTTGTAACACCTAATAGGTTTAAAAAAAATGCGCGAGTTTTTTAACACTCCCAAATTAATTAAAATCATGGCTTTTTTTATTTTTTCTAAAACATCGAAGAAAATGGAAAATTAAAAAAAAGTTAACATAATTTTTCATTTTATTCATTTTATTTACCCTCTTTGTTGGAAAATTGTAACTATTCCAAACAAATGGTTCAAATTTCAATTTATTCGATTCAGATTTAATGAAGTTCTAAAAAAAGGATGGACTAGAATAAAATTTAGATTTAGAAATGAGATTCTTGAACTACAACTCACAATGTGAAATGAATTTAAGAATTGATTAAAAACTACATGATATTTTCGAATCATCATTCTGAAAAATATAACAGGATAAAAAAGTATTATTAAATCAGTTTTTAATTTACTACTTTAGCAATCAAAATATCATCTCAAATATTTGTTCCTGGCACGTTTTGTTGCGAAATAAAAATTAATTAAAATTTGTTTCGATTCACTTTCATTGATATGGAGAAGCTTATGAAAAATAAATAATAGACAAGTTTCTTCTATTCAACAACAGGTGAATCATTGTCATTTGTAAAATGACATTTATAACAAGAGATTTCTTGATGAGCACATACAGTCTTCCTGGTATACAAAATACGAAAATCAGCTTTTATCAACATTCTCTTCTCTCACAAGGAAAACTATAGATTCGCAGACTGAAGTTGTATCAAAAAATATCGAAAAAAAAAAAATAGAAAATAGGTTTAAAAAGTTCAAATTAATTCTCCAATTTTGAAAATTTTCATAATACCTAAAACTTAGTTCTATGAGATTATATTGAAAGAAAAGAGGCTACACACTGAATCCTCATACACACCCCCCCACCCCCAACCCCCCAATTACACTTTCAAAATGCACGAGATATTAAAGTTTTTTATTGGTCGATTTTTGAAAATTTGTAAAGTAAACACAACAAGTGTAGCAACGCACACTGGGTCAACTAGTAGTTAAATTTGAATATTTGGGCTCCTATTCTAATCCAAGATTTATTTAAATCTATCGCTAGATGCTGAAGATAAATTTCCTGGTTGAAGTATTACAGCTTTCCCGGCTCTCAACAATCGGGCAAGTTTTTGTTGCTGGCAGGCAGCCGAGCAGAAGAAATGACAATAATAATAATTTCCTTTTCCGGCTTTTCCTTCTACATGAGCAACAGAACAGACCGAGGACATTTCCGGCTGCCGGTTTCATCTAGGGTTAGTCTAGAAACAATCCGATGCGAAAACTTTCTTGGCCCGGTACCAGTCTAGACAGCTCGGCAGAACGTAAACCATTGTCGATTTGCTGCAAATTGATAATCAATTTGCCGAAAGTAATTTGTATCGATGACTTTGGCAGGAAGAGATAATTTAAATGTGTAACCTGAACGTCGAATTAAATTTTTAACTTATTGTCAAACCCAACATCGAGTGACATTCCAAAAAGAAATTTGAACTGTTCGACAGTTCAAAATATCTAAAATATTTATATTACTGATTGGATTTAAAAAATATCGCTGGATTCCCAATCGGAACGAGGCGTCAGAATCTACACTAGTCTTCGTCGCTCACCGGAATAATTTGATTAATATTCATGTGCTCATCCATTTATGGTGAGAAGTTTTTGCTACCAAAAATTTTTCGGCTGCCAATGCAACTTGCCAAAATGTTCATTACGTTTTCCAGGGAGGGTTGAAATTCCGTGTCAGCCTGATTGAGTTGGACTATCATCAGCAAAGGGATCGCTCCTCCCGATAGGCCCCATCAAATTTGTGAATGGGTGGGTGGTGTTCTAGTGAGGAGGGGACTTTGGAAAACACGCACAATAAATTATGTACATTAGCGGGGTAAATTTTTCACGGATCGTTGATTGTTGTGGCGGTTCTCGGTTGATGCAATTGTCGTGTTCCACCCTTTTCCCACAATGTTTGTTCACACGGGCGATCGCACAAATGCATCGAACGAGCTCACACTAGAATTGGGTGGGCAATTTTGATTTTTCCTGGAGCCAACAGCGGCAACTATACTTTCTGCTGATTTGATCAGAAATATGTTGGTTCGTTTGCATGAACGGTGCTTTGGTGGGTGAACATCCGTTCCACACCGTTGATTCACACGTTCCACTGATTATAATTCGAGTGCAACCCCGAAAATTGCACATTCCCTCTTATCTAGGGTGGGTGAAATGGATGACGTCCGAAGGGAGGAAAAACGGATGATGACCGATTTTCTCTCGATATTAATACACTAATGGTGGTGCTGCTACAGCCATCGAAATGTGGTTCACGTGCATTAATCACGTTGAATGCAATCTTTCAATCGAGGGCAATAATTCGGCAGCTGATTGATACCTGTAACATAATGATGAAGATTGATTTTGGGGGGTACAATTTGGCAAATTTGTGATTTGCGTCGATTGTGTTTTTTGCATAAGGGCAATCCCCTACTCTAAAGCAATAATAAAAATTCGTATAAGTGTCAATTAAGTTTGAAAAATTTAGATTTACTTTTTCACTTTTTTTCGAAGTTGAAGACCGATTTCTGGAACAATTTGTTAATTGGACCAGTAAAAACAACCATGTATACTTGCCATGTATGTATATATATGAGGATGGATTCAACAAAATTCGGTCGATTTATTTCCGTCTTTTTTCTGTGAAGGTGCAAGGTTTATCAGCTATTTCATTAAGGATGATTTTTTGAAAATTCTACAGTGGCTCTTTACGTACCACACTATTCCATTTGACCCCATATTCGATCAAATCAACATCAAATTTTTGGGTCATCATGTTTATTCGATTAATTTTGCTGGATTTTCAAATCTGTCGATTCATAAAGATGATTTCATGTATTAATCTATATATTAACCGTTATCATGGATCAAATATAGAAGGGTGTAAGTTAAATGTAAGTGCATGTTAACGTAAGGCTAGAGAACACATCAAGTACTGTAAACGGGAGGAACTTTGGTAATCGGGGAAACTTTGATCAACATGAAATTTTTGCAGATAATCATTATTAACTAAGTCTGAAATTAAAATATCTGAAAACTGTTTTCTACGTCCGAAAGCCAACACATTGAGTTTCAAATATGCTAAATTTTGTTTATGGTAGGAGATTTTTTTATATGATTAAAAATTCAGAAGCAAATGGGTTATTTTTTATGAAAGTTTAACCTTTTTTTCTTTGTATAAGTAAAGTTTTAAAGCTGTTTTTTCTGGTCATTTGATGATTATTTTTGGAAATTAAAAAAAGGACATTTTTCATGAGAAAGCCTGTATAGAACAAATGGCTAAAAACCCAATCAAATGATTAAATTTGTGTGAAAAAAGAACACAGGAACAGTAGGAGGACCTAGGAAATTGCATAAAGGTAAATTTTCCATTGTTTTTATGCAAAAAAAATATTGAGATATGATTATAATTTTTGCCCCTAAATGTAAGCAACAACATTGTCCATCTTTCAAGTCAATTTGTTTTTGAAAGAAAACGTTGAGAAATTCACATGAGTCCAAACAAAAAATTACTGTTATATATGTTTTAAGCCTTCTGTGCTAATTGGCATCCAAAAAATAATTTTGACTAGGGTGAGATTTGTTAAAACCATAGTGATCAAAGTTACCCCGAAATATGAATACTGGTTCTGTAACAAAAATTTAGTTACAGCCACTAATGTCGATTGAATATTCAGTTATCAATGATCAAATGACAAGACTTTTAAAAAATTTATACGCTGCAGGCCAAAATTGATCCTAGGCCTAGTACAAGATCTCATGCCAAATTTGGGTCAGATCGGATCACGGGAAGGGGTCGCTCAACGAGCCTTATGTTTGTATGGGATTTTGAGACATTTGTTCGGGAGAAACATCCCAAGTAACACAGATTATGCCAACTAGCATTAGGAATTTTTATCATGGTTTAATTATGGAATTTTTTTGTGCAGCTCGTTTTATGGCGGTTTTATTATGGTCATGCAGGATGCTTATAATTTTTTTTTCGACCATATGTTTTCAGATGGTTTTGAAAACGCTAATAAAACTTTTATTGAACACGCTGTTTTAGTTATTTTGAAAGAGTTGTGAATGCTTTTTTTAAACTATAATAAAACACAAACCTAGAAGTTTGCTCCAAGCTTTCTTTTGCATGTTCTATAATAGCACTCAGCACTACACGGCAGTTAATTCATTGAATCACCGAAAAAAATCAATCCAAAAACGGGAAGATAACAACAACGGTGACTTAAACATTTAAAAATAGCACTCAGTGCATGATTATTAAACCGCCATAAAACTTAGTGACAGTTCTCGATCAAGATGTCAAAACAGGATACGCTCAGATTAGATAGCACATATTTGAATTGGAACTTGGTAAGTTATGCGGTTGGTTTTGAGTTAAAATTAAAAAAATACATCTTTGAAAACTTGAAATCACCGAAAGTGGTATGAATATCTTTACAATATGAGTAATGAGTGAAAGGGCCCAAATAGTAGGAAAAAAAATTGTTGCTTGACGCCATCATTAATTTAAGATTTTTTCAAAGCTGTAAATTTTATTTTCAAAGCTGTAAATTACTGAAAATATCGTGAAACCTTCACAATATGGTTATTAGGTGAAAGTAATAAGAGAGTAGAAGAAGAGTAGAAGTCAATTTCGTTGCCCGTCGCCATCTTAAATCCAAGATGGCGGCTACCACTCAACTTGAAAATACTGTAAATGACTGAAAATCGCATTAAACCTATATTATAGGGGTATAAGTTGAAAGAAATCAACCGGTAGAAGTTGAATTTCGCTATCTGACGCGATCTTGAAATCCAAGATGGCAGCTTTCTGTAAACTTTAAAAATGCTCTAAATCATTGAATATCGCATGAAATCTCCAAAATATGGGTGTTTGTCAATTGGGATAAGCTATAAAAAGTTTATTTTTGCATTCTGACGCTATCTTGAAATCCAAGATGGTGGCTTCAGCTGAACTTAAAAATACTGTGAATGAATGAAAATAGCATGAAACTCCCAAATATATTGTATTGGGTGCTAAGGCTAAATGATAGAAGTCAAATATCTGTTATCGCGTTTCTCTGAAAATCTGTAAGTGACTGAAAATCCCACAAAAACCCCCACAATACAGATCCCGTTCGTTTTTGGCAACATTCGATTTTGGCAACATTCGATTTTGGCAACATCGAATTTGGCACATGTGCCTAAATCAGACGGTTAACAGAAATAACATTACCTTATAGTTTTCGCAAGAATAAGACGAATACAATTTAAACATAATAGCATGATAGGAATAATAGAATTACATAAATGGCAAAAAAAAAACAAAAACTATAAACAAAACAAGAAAAGTGCTAAATGCATTAGAAACATAATGAAAAAATAATAAAAGTGATTAAAAATGATCTAAATTGTCTTAAAATAGTAGTTTTAATGAAGTATTACGTGAAAAAAGTTGTGTTCAAGTGATTTTCATTGATTAACAGTATTTTAAATTCAGTGGAAGCTGCCATCTTGGATTTCAAGATGGCGTCGGAAAGAAAAAAAATCGACTTCTAGTTTAGCCCTTTCGCCCAATACCCGTATAATGGTGGTTTAATGCGACTTTTTGTCAGCATTAAGCATTAAAAGTTGAGCGGATGCCGCCATATTGGATTTCAAGATGGCGTCTGATAGCGAAATTCAACTTCTACTCGCTTAGCCCTTTTACCCGATACCCATTTTGTTGGGGTTTCATGCGATTTCAAGTCATTTACACCATTTTAAAGTTCAGCGGAAGCCGCCATCTTGGATTTCAAGATGGCGTCAGACAACGAAATTTGACTTCACTCATGATTTATTCCACGGGTCATTCAAAACCAATCCCTTTTCATTCAAAAAGTCTGTCCTCATTTATAGTACTAATGATTAACAACTCAGAAATGAGGAACTCAACCTTAGCGTGTAATTGGTTGGCTTGCGAGAGAAACGTCAAATCGTAGCTCTTTTTGGGGTCATCATTAAACCATAATAAAACTATGAATTGACTCACGCCATGTTGGTTGCAAAATCGAAGGGCACAAAATGACGCCATGTTGATGGATTCACAATGCAAGCATTGGAAAAAAAAATTTCAGGCCTTTTTCCATCAATTCCATCATGATTGACCATCAGATTTGACGAGGCGCATTTATTTTAAGATACAGTACCGTTCATAATTGTATAGAAATTGGAAGCATATCATTTCCTCCACCAATCAGACAAAAAATGTCTGGCAAAAGCAATAAAGAAAAGAAAAAATGGAATAAATGGTCCATTTGTGTTTTGAAATCAGAATCTCGCGACATTGTTGTGATTTTTCGGCTGAAATAGATTAACTGATTGTTAAACAGAGAATTTGATTTTCCTATGAAAACATTCGTCCAAAATTCTATAGAAATCGCAATTCAAGGTTCATGCCTGAAATATTGCACCTCGCGTAACTTTTGATCTCATCGAAAGAACTTTTCGAAAACTTCAGACATGCTAGCTTCATATTTCAACAATCGCTGTGCAAAATTTCAATAAAAAATGTTGCGTAGTTTCAGAGATATTGCAGTTTGAATGAGAAAAGTCCAAAAAGTCCGATTTTCGTAAAATTACTGTTTCTCACGCCACACAAACTCGAGAGAGCTCAAATTTTGTGTGATAATAGTGTGATAGTTGATCTATCGAACGCAAAAAAATTTGATCAAAAACTATCATCAGAGTAAAAAGTTATGGAAGTTCAAAGTCGAAAAGACAGTGCGCTTGCTTCCAATTTCTATACAATTATGAACGGTACTGTACTATTTCATATACATTTTACCTAAAATATTGACTGGCAGTAGAAAAGAAGCTCAATTTATGGTTAAAATATTGGTTTTTTAGCTATTAATTTTACCAGATCATATCTGAATAATGCAATCATCATTCATCAACCATTATGGTTGCTGGAAAAAAATAAAAAAAAAACTCCGAGAACTGACAGAACCGAAAAAAACAAAAATTTCTAACATGTTTTATAATAGCTTTTTAAAAGCTTTGGTGACCAACATTGATGACCAACAATTATATGTCTTGATGACGTTTCTAGGGTAGGGCCAAATAGCCTGATTTTGGCTTTATTAGAGTCCAGGTGATGTTTTAGAATGCGCTTTAGCTTTTTATGAAGATTAATGCGATAGTCCAAACGATATTTTGCTGACCATAATAAAGCTAAAATTGTTACTTGGGATGTTTTTTGAGGAAAATTTTTTGTTCCCGTTTCATTCGTAGAAAATCTCGCATATATTTACGTTGATGTAGCTGCCAATCCCAACCAGCAGCGGTGAGCATCCTGAGATAATAATCGTAGTGCCACTATGTGCCAGTGGTATGGGTTTGATTCTTTGTACCTGCAGTGATATTTTTTACGTTTTGGTTTTCAATCTATTGCGGTATCAGACTTCGGGGGATGAGTTCTCTTTCGAGAGCTTAACTTTGAGCTAAGCCGTCAATAGTCAAACCTGTAGGAAGGAAGTTTCAGTCGTGTTGTTTTCAGTCGTGTAGTTTTCAAGTTTTGGTATTTTCGAGGTTCAGTTAATGGTTTGGGCCAATCAGTGTCGTATTCGCCGAGAATAGTAGTGATTAACCCAAAGTCTACAGATGATAGCGGAACTACCGAGAGAGATTCTGAGAACGGTGAGGCGTCCATCCTGGACGGGGTGGTGTCTGATGAGATCGACATGGATCTCGCAAGTGAGGATTTTACTACCGTTGTCAAGAGCGGTGATGTTAAATCGTTATCGAGCATGGCAAGAATAGACAAGGGAAAGAAACGCGATCGCAAGATAATGGAAGCAGAATCAAGAGACACTTCGGAGAGTGATGTTATTGGATGCAAGCATAAGAATATTTCAGCTTTCACTCATTATGAGCAGGGGCAAATAGTTCGTCGAGACCGGGAGTTCTTCATGCGTATGAAGTGAACAAAAACAATAAGGACGAAAATCCCGTGAACATCATCAGCGGACCCGGAGGAAGTAACATGTGCCATGCAAAAGGAACCAAGCATGGGCAAGACGATGAACAACGAGGAAGTCCAAAAACTGAAATCGAAACGAGACGGTAAGGACGAAACCAATGATAGCATCCAGAACCCGAAGTTGTACGAGGCCGATAGATAACGTAGGTAACCTGATAGAAAAACACGTTTTAGCGAGTAGTGAGTTAGAAATGATGAGATGTTAAATAATGAATTTTTGAGTTAGTAACTGTTTTATGTGATGGTTTCGGATCACACTTTTTTAACTACTAATGAAATTTATTAGTTTAAATGAGTATTGAGAAATGAAAAAAAATATGAACATTTGAAAATGTATTATAATATCCTGTAAAATGTAACATTGTAAAAAGAAATTGAATAATAGATTATGTATGTATGTATGTATGTATGTATGTATGAGAACCCACCAGTGGCTGATAGGTCTTTCGACCCGAGGCGGTACGGGAAGTCTCGATCGCACATTCAAAAATTGTTCATTCTTAACTCATCAACAATAAATGCAGCACAACCAAGGGGTCCGTTACCACTGGCTTGGGACAGGTTTGACTCATCTCACTCCCTTCCAACTGTTCGAAACAAATAAAGAATCCTGAAAAGATACATAAGTGTCTATTCATGATTCCAAATTTGCCGAGATACTCCGGCTGGGTTGAACCCACAATCCATTGTATATCAGTCTTCCGATCGTTTAATGTCCGGTCCATTCCCCCAATTCAACCCCATAATTGAGTTAAGCTATTTTATTTTATAACAAATTAAAAATATTGTTTCATATATTCTCTTCTTACCCCCTGCAATTCCATTTCATATTAGTTATTCTCCCTGTTTTCAAAGGAACTCGAAAATTCCTCCATATACAAATTTTAAAAAAAAACTTATCGCAGTTTATTTGTCTTTTGAAGTTAAATTGAACAGCCAAAAAATGAAATATTATTATCAAGTTTACCGAGGTTTCAAAATCCTTACTGATTAAATTTTGAGAAGCAACATACAGATATGGACGCAGCAAGCTTAGCATTACCAGATTTCAGTCTGGCAAAAGCATGGGAAAGAAAAAAATCTACTGAAACCGACGATCGCTAATTTTTTACTTTTGTTTCCAAATTATAATCTTTATGTATTCTTTTGTCACTTTCATATACAACATGATAAATTACACACCATAATTTGCGTTTTACATAGATTCATATCAAGTTGGAATTGCAAATGGTAATAAAAAAAAGTGCAAGGAACGAGCTCACAAATTTTTAAGCAGCAAAATGCGCATCGGCCGACAAACACTCCAATCAGGTATTCTTCTCACGGTTTGAATAAAATCAAATGGGGATATACATATTTTTCCGGACAACCTGTATTCTTCTTCCAATAAACATTATAAGCACTAACGTTTGTTTTACTTTTGAAATATCCTATGTATCGCACTTTCACATTGCGTTCAAGAACTCGATGTTTAAATTTATGAATGATTCTTGAATAACCCCCTTTAAAACAGCAACTGTACATGTCCCGAAAAAAGTGACTAAACATAACGGGTCACCCTCACTAATTTTTTCCACAGCAGCGACGCATCAGCCGCTGACTTCTATCATTTTTCCAAACTAAATCAGATGGAGATCTGATGGAACAACTCTTCCCCAGACTACCCGTAATTTATTTCACTTATCGGTTGCACTCCCGTATCACCATCAATACAAACGTATTTTATTGAAATAATTTAAAAAAAGGTACATTTTTAATTTTAATTTAGCGAAAAATTTACAGCCGACAAAAAACACGTCTTGACAATTCAGCAAACGCCTACTAATAAAAAAAAAAAGAAATTGAATAATAGATTATTATAGAAAATTATTATAAATTTAATACACATAACTTTTTGCTTTAAAGCTTGTTCTTACAATACATGAGGTGAATTTCAGTTCAAAATATGCTTTAAAAAATATATATAGTTTTTTTGTACGCTTTATTTTGAGAGGGTTTAACCTAATGTTTTCACCCTAATTTTTAAGCTTGAACTTTTCTACATTACACTAGATTTCACTATATAATGCACTGTGTTTAAGAAATTCAATTAGTTTTTTTTTCACTATCCTTCTGGTTTTCAAGATTTTTTTCTAGTCCACCTTCAGTTTTAAAGTTTTGTCTCTGGGTGGAATATTTTCGGCAATTTATCAGATGTTTCACTGTTATCACAACACCACAAGAAATACACATTGGTTCTTCCTTCGCTTCCAGTATGTGACCATGTGTTAACCTCGTGTGTCCCGTTCTTAATCTCATGAGAATCCTGCTCCTTCCTGCTTTTGACGTTCGTCCATTTTCCTGTGATAGATTTTATTTCTCGAATTCCTGTGTCCTGTTCGTTCCGCCAGTTTTGTCCATGTGATCTCCACAGTATTTGCCGAACCCACTTTTGCGCGTCCGCTTTGGGTGTTTTTATCTGCATCATTTCACCGTCTCTACCAAGATTTGCAAGTCTGCCTGCTTGTTCATTTCCAACTATTCCAATATGGCTCGGAATCCAAACTAGTGTGACGCGTTTTAGATTATTGTGTTTCAAAATGCTTTGAATGATTGGATGTTTTACACCACTTTCTAGGGCTGAAAGCACGCTGGCTGCATCTGTGAATATTGCTGTTGATCTATTTGCAATATGGACAGCCATTTGAATTGCTAGCGCTTCAGCTGAAAATATGGAATACGAGTTCGGCAGTTGACTAGCTATATTTTCATCGGTTGCGTGGAATATACCAATTCCAACTTTCCCGTTTGCTAATGATCCGTCGGTATAGATTTTTTTTTTGCTGCAACGATATTCAGTGTTTTTAAGATGAATATACATTGCAGCCGCGTATGAATTATTAAAAAATACGTACTTTTAAAAATACTATATAAGACCAGAGGTTAACTAGTCTTTCAGTCGAAAATTTTAAGAATAACCTATTTACTATTCATTGAATCAAAAAATAATCAAAATTTTATTTTTAATTAAAATCCAATGCAATGCTTTAATTAAAGATCTGATTAAAAAATCTCTGAACAATACTAAAAAATTATCAAATCCATTATTTTAAAATGATTATTGAATTGCGTTGGACTAGAAATCCGTAGATTTAGGAATGAAATCCTGTTCATGTGATAAGTAATTTTTCTATCTCGTTTGATTTAACTTCTCTGTCAATTTAACCTTTTCCTATGGACTTTTTCCAATTAAAAAATTAACTACAACTAAAGTTAAAGTCATAAAATAAAATAGAGATTTGGTGGATGAGAATAAGTACTCTCCAAAAAAATAAAATAAAATAAAACAACTTCTTTGTTTACTACTTATCTCGATTGCACATAAGATCACATGGAAGCCCGTCGATTCAATCTCCGCCCTGATGACAAGTATGAATGTTTGCGTTATCAAGTGACTGAGCGTATGTACTTTCATAAGGATGTGTGTGGTTAGTTGATGTATTTCGGCGCAGTTCCATACACGGGGCTCAATACCCAACTCCCTGACTTCGTTAGAAAGTGCCTCACAGTATCTGGCATCGAAAATTTCGCGCCACACGCGATTCCACCCCCGGCAACAGTGTTGATGTTTGTTATTTTTGCGAATTTGTCGCTCATGTTCTATCCCTTGGGTGCCACCCTCTTGTCTCGTTCATGTAGGTATGGCAGTTGAGCTAGCCTTTTCAGCACCTAGTCAGCCAACATCATCGTCGTCGTCGTTGATGCATTTACTGCTACCGACTAGCTGGCTTCCTATCGCTCTTGCCAAAGTCGAGGTTTTTCGTTGACGTGTTGTTCATATTTGTAATTTCTTGTCATATTTCCCCCGGACCCAGAAGCAAGCAACTGGGCCTCACGGGAGCGCCACGTTCAATATTGAATCTCGCAACTCGTTGAACTTGGACGGACGCAATCGAATCATTCATTCCCCTGTCCTTGCTATAGGAGTAGCTCCAATGGCATTTGGGCTACCCCACAAAAACATTGCTGATGCAAAGGTAGACTTGGCTTTACCAGCATTTGGTTGGAAATAAAAAGTCAATCAACGAATATTCGGGGCTAGGAGACCCAGATTTGATTGTTCCATCCCGAACTAGACAATTTAGCTGTGAATAGAAATTTGATCATCAATTGTGGTTGCTTTGCATCAAAAATATGAATAATTGAAGTTGCTTTTTCGGAGCCGTACAACAGTATCAAATCACCATTTGAGAAAAAAAAACATCACGAATTATAATATGCACCATTTTGAAAGTATGCGCAAACAAATTTTAATGAATGTGTTATCGAAATTGGAATCTTTTGGAAAAAGAACATATGAAAAAAAAAAGATTTTATACTTTCGAAAAGTTTATTCGCCGTCTCTCAGTGTGATTTGGACCCATATCTTGCGCCTCTCTAAGGCCCATGTATTGCATTCTACACACTATTAGATTTGTTAGGTTAACTTATGTCAAATTGGATGCACAAAACTAAAGCATCACATTTGACGTGAAATTACACATCATAAAGACACTGTCGCTTGAAGCCTTCAATTTTAAAGTCATAAATTCTTGGTGAATTAGAAATTAATTTTGATCATTGATAAACATTTATGCTAAACTAGATGCACATATTCAAAACAATACTGGTTATTAAAAATCAGATTATTTAAACTTGAGCACAGAAATAAGGATTTTCAGCGAAAGGATTACAATTTTTTTCGGCCATGAGTCAAATAAAAAATAGCATCTCTCACTAAACATAACATACCAAAAATTCGCTCTTTGTCCAACAGATCTTTACGAAGGGGTAGATCTTCCCGTAACAAAAAGAAACAGTCTCATTTCAAAATTCTTTAACCAACTATAAAATTAAAATTTAAAGACAAACCTAGTATTCAGATCAGGCCGTATGTTAAACTACAAACAATTTTTTTTCGGAACTTATTCTTCGCTCGGTTGTCGAATTCCTGCGGCCAAAGATAGGTTTCCGCTCAGCTTCGCCCATATTTGAGCAGTCGTTAAGTAATAACACTTAAGTAAATTGATTTTTCTCGAAACTAGTTCTCTACTAAAGAATTTAGTTCGATACCGAAAGAAAGTAATCTCGCAAACAAAACAAAACATATCAGTAAAATTTTACTCATTTTATCTTTCACCTAAGAATTTCGATTTTACCCACATAATTGAACATAATTCCAGAAATAAATTTAAATAGAGATCTGTTTTTCACTTGCTCAACCTCTACTGCACATGAAATATAGATTACAACGATGTAAAATTGAAACCATTTCATTTTAGATTTAATAAAATTAGGTGCTTAAGCGATTCTGGCTTGTACCATTTTATAAATTTTTTGGTGTGTTCTACTGGAGATCAACTAAAATAGAGTAAATCAGGGTAATACGCACCTGCTAAGCGAATTGACCGATAATGTGGAATATATAAGTTAAAACCCCAAATACATTTTTATCTTCTATTTATATTGTCAAATAATATGATTAATCGTTAAAACTATGAAAATTATGATTTTTTAAATAACGTTTCTCAAAGCAACGCACAATGGGGAAAAAAGTGTATTAACAGCGAAGAAATTCAATATCTTTCCTTCTACATGAATCAAATCTATGAAAATACACTTCCCTTAAGTGAAAATTTTAACCCCTAATTCCCCTATACTTTGTAAACAATCCAGAAACGCTGGTTTGGACTAAAAAAATTTGCACAAAAATAGATCTATTATGTGTGATTTTCTACGAGAAATCAAATGAAGGCTGTTTGAGCCACCGCACAAATCGGAAAATGAGTAATGACAGTTTTACCCTAATTGCCCGTACAAATTTTCAATTAATTGAGGAAAAAACAAGTTCGGGCTTAAATATTTTGAACCAAATGAGACCTCTCTTGAGTGTTTTTTTTTCTTTTTTGAGAAGTCGTTTGAAGGTTGTTTGAGATACCGCAGTCTGTTTTAACCTGAATTCCCCTACACATTTAAAATACTCATAAAAAGCACGTTATGAGTGAAAATTTTTGAATCAAATAAGATTTTACTTGTGTGATTTTTTTCAAGGAATCTAGGGAAGGCTGTTTGAGTCACCGCTCGCTTCGTAAAATGGAGTAAAATAATTTCAATAAATTTCAATTTCGTAAAATGTTTCAATAAACAATGGAAACAGTGAGTTCGGACTTATAAACTTTGAATCAAATGAGACCTACCTTGTGTGATTGTTTCCGAGGAATTAAATGAAGGATATTTGAGCCACCCTACGCATTGGAGAATGGAGCAATGGCTGTTTTACCCTACATTTCCAACATTTTTCAATTATTTTAGAAAAAAAGCATGTTCGGACTTGAAAATTGTATACAAAATGAGACTCATCTTATGTAATTCATTTTTGAAAAATCGAAAGAAGGCTGTTTGAGCCACCGAACTCATTGTTGAATGGACCCAATTCCCCTACATTTATAATTTAGTTCATGAAAGGCATGTTCGCGAACATGTTCGGTCTTGAAAATTGGGAAAAACTGAGACTTTTCTTATGTAGTTATTTCCGAGGAATCGAATGAAATGGAGTAAAATGGATTTATGGCAAAAATATTTGAAAACTGTTGATAAATTCAGAGAAAAGCAACAATAACTCCATTTTCTGATGGCTGCGATGCCTCAAACACCCTTCATTCGAAAAAAAAAAATGCACCAGATAGTACCAATTTGTCTCAAAATTCCCTTGTGCGAGCAATTTTTTTTTTCAGAATTAATTGAAAAGTATTGGGAAATTGAGAGTAAAATCAGCCATAACTTAAGTTTGCGATGCAACACAAGAAAGGTTTTTTTTGATTTTCAAATTTTCAAATCCAAATTAGTGTTTTTCTGGATTGTTGAAGAAATATATGCAAAAAAAGAGATTTAAAAGGCACTATATTTCCGTTCGTAAACTTATGTGGCGCCTTAAACTATGTCTGATAGATTTTCCCGACATTTTCACTTAAGGAAAGTGTATTTTCATAGATTTGGTTCATATAAGATAAAAGACATTGAATTTTTTGGCGGTTTAAACACTTTTTCCCCATTGTGCAACGTTTAAAATCGTTGGATGTTGAATTCCCCAGTGCGTAGGGAAATGTTGCACCAAAACATTGAATCAAAACGACTCGAAAACAACGCAACGATCCCAGTATAAACAAATAAGTTCTATTAATATACAGGGTATTCAATAAGTTCGGATACACATTAAAACCACGATAACTTTGAATTCATTCGTCAGAATTTATAATTTTTTTATCGAATTGATAGACAATATAAAACCGGTCAAACACACAAATTATTTTGTAAATTTTTTACCACAAACTATTAAAACGAGCTTCAGACAATTTTGAAGTCAATCGAATGCGGCACGCTCCCCAAGTAACAATTTTAGCTTTATTATGGTCAGCAAAATATCGTTTGGCCTATCGCATTAATCATCATAAAAAGCTAAAGCGCATTCTATAACATCACCTGGACTCTAATAAAGCCAAAATAAGGCTATTTGGCCCTACCCTTGAAACGTCATCAAAACATATAATTGTTGGTCATCAATGTTGGTCACCAAAGCTTTTAAAAAGCTGTTATTAAACATGTTAGAAATTTTTGTTTTTTTCGGTTCTGTCAGTTCTCGGAGTTTTTTTTTATTTTTTCCAGCAACCATAATGGTTGATGAATGATGATTACATTATTCAGATATGATCTGGTAAAATTAATAGCTAAAAAAACCAATGATTTAACCATATATTGAGCATCTTTTCTAATGCCAGTCAAGATTTTAGGTAAAATGTATATGAAATAGTATCTTAAAATAAATGCGCCTCGTCAAATCTGATGGTCAATCATGATGGAATTGATGGAAAAAGGCCTGAAAAAATATTTTCCAATGCTTGCATTGTGAATCCATCAACATGGCGTCATTTTGTGCCCTTTGATTTTGCAACCAACATGGCGTGGGTCAATTCATAGTTTTATTATGGTTTAATGATGACCCCAAAAAAAGCTACGATTTGACGTTTCTCTTGCAAGCCAACCAATTACACGCTAAGGTTGAGTTCCTCATTTCTGAGTTGTTAATCATTAGTACAGTAAATGAGGACAGACTTTTTGAATGAAAAGGGATTGGTTTTGAATGACCCGTGGAATAAATCATAAGTTGAAGTCAAATTTCGTTATCTGACGCCATCTTGAAATCCAAGATGGCGGCTTCCGCTGAACTTTAAAATGGTGTAAATGACTTGAAATCGCATGAAACCCCAACAAAATGGGTATCGGGTGAAAGGGCTAAACGAGTAGAAGTTGAATTTCGCAATCAGACGCCATCTTGAAATCCAAGATGGCAGCATCCGCTCAACTTTTAATGCTTAATGCTGACAAAAAGTAGCATTAAACCACCACTATACGGGTATTGGGTGAAAGGGCTAAACTTGAATTCGATTTTTTTCTTTCCGATGCCATCTTGAAATCCAAGATGGCAGCTTCCACTGAACTTTAAAATGCTGTTAATCAATGAAAATCGCTTGAACACAACTTTTTTCACGTAACACTACATTAAAACTACTATTTTAAGACAATTTAGATCATTTTAAATCACTTTTATTATTTTTTCATTATGTTTCTAATGCATTTAGCATTTTTCTTGTTTTGTTTATAGTTTTTGTTTTTTTTTTTTGCCATTTATGTAATTCTATTATTCCTATCATGCTATTATGTTTAAATTGTATTGGTCTTATTCTAGCGAAAACTATAAGGTTATGTTGTTTCTGTTAACCGTCTGATTTAGACACATGTGCCAAATTCGATGTTGCCAAAATCGAATGTTGGCAAAAACGAACGGGGTCTGTATTGTGGTGGTTTTTGTGGGATTTTCAGTCACTTACAGATTTTCAGAGAAACGCGAAAAGAGATATTTGACTTCTATCATTTAGCCTTAGCACCCAATACAATATATTTGGGAGTTTCATGCTATTTTCATTCATTTACAGTATTTTTAAGTTCAGCTGAAGCCACCATCTTGGATTTCAAGATAGCGTCAGAATGCAAAAATAAACTTTTTATAGCTTATCCCAATTGACAAACACCTATATTTTGGAGGTTTCATGCGATATTCAATGATTAAGAGCATTTTTAAAGATTATAGAAAACTGTCATCTTGGATTTCAAAATGGCGTAAGATAGCAATATTCGACTTCTACTCGTTTAGCCCTTCCACCCACTACCACCTGGGTTTCATGTCATTTTAAGTCATTCACTGCATTTTAAAGTTTAGCGGAAACCGTCATCTTGGATTTCAAGATGCGTCAGATAGCGAAATTCAACTTCTACCGGTTGATTTCTTTCAACTTATACCCCAATAATATAGGTTTTATGCGATTTTCAGTCATTTACAGTATTTTCAAGTTAAGTGGTAGCCGCCATCTTGGATTTAAGATGGCGACGGGCAACGAAATTTGACTTCTACTCGTTCATTACTTTCACCTTATAATCATATTGTGAAGTTTTCACGATATTTTCAGTAATTTACAGCTTTGAAAATAAAAGCGGAAGCCGCCATCTTGAATTAATGATGGCGTCAAGCAACAATTTTTTTCCTTCTATTTGGGCCCTTTCACTCAATACTCATATTGTAAAGATATTCATACCACTTTCGGTAATTTCAAGTTTTCAAAGATGTATTTTTTTAATTTTAACTCAAAACCAACACGCATAACTTACCAAAAATGTGTAAAAATGGGAGTTCCAATTCAAATATGTGCTATCTAATCTGAGCGTGTCCTGTTTTGACATGTTGATCGAGAACTGTCACTAAGTTTTATGGCGGTTTAATAATCATGCACTGAGTGCTAGTATAGAACATGCAAAAGAAAGCTTGGAGCAAACTTCTAGGTTTGTGTTTTATTATAGTTTAAAAAGAGCATTCATAACTCTTTCAAAATAACTAAAACAGCATGTTTAATAAAAGTTTTATTAGCGTTTTCAAAACCATCTGAAAACATATGGTCGAAAAAAAATTATAAGCATTCTGCATGACCATAATAAAACCACCATAAAACGAGCTGCACAAAAAAATGCCATAATTAAACCATAATAAAACTTCCTAATGCTAGTTGGCATAATCTGTGTTACTTGGGTCCTTTGTTATGAAAATTTAGTTACCTATACAAAAGAAAATTATTTTGAATGAAGACAAAATAATTTCTAGTATTTATTTTTTTTCCTGACAACATGTATGATTAGAAGAATTAATGCAAAAAGGTAAGATTGAAGGGACTGGGAATATTATGTTTTAAGATTAAATATGCAAAAAACCATTTTTTTTCTGCGTGAAACAGTCTGTAACAATTGACACTACATGCAAATGGATTCAAAAGCACAATAAAATACCCATGTAAACTTTTTACAAAGTTACACCAGCATATTTTTGATGTTTATCTTCTTTATATGATGTTGAATAACTCTATCCACCATCATTTTGACAAGCTTTTAGATGAAATTCAGTTGGCACGCAACTGTTTTTTCGACATTCAGTACCAAAAACGAAGAAATAAGGTTTTGAATGAGACTAGTTTAGGAATTCTGTACTTGTTTATTGTTCACAACATCAATGATTACGAGAATTAAGCCAAAAAGGTTACAGTTGATAAATTGTGAGACATTTATTTTTCTTAAATAACCAGTTAATTTTTTCTGCAATAATACTTGTGGTGTTAGAAGGCACCACATGAATGAAAACTTTAGGAAAATGGACTTTTCGGCACCACCGCTAGTTTTCTAAA
>NC_073693.1:258313420-258400028 GCF_029784155.1 Uranotaenia lowii
TGAATATTTAGTTTGACTTTTGAAATTCCATTCACCAAATTTCAAACAAAGATCGAGAAGTAAGAATCATCATTGAAAACAGCTATCAAATAGATACTTAGTAGAAACATGATAAAAAAAAACACAAATCCAGAATCAAAATATGGAATCGTTTTGGAATCATGTCAAACCACATGGAATAAAATGCACATTAGAGTGCCCCAAATCCACTTCCATCTGTACCGTTGAGCCGTCAACACGTACGCCGGAGCATCGTATCGTTGCTGTGTACCTGCAGGAACATTTTTACATTATTTATTTTTTCCTTACCTGTTTTTCAATCAGCACTTTTCAGTGCTAAAATTATTTCTATTTTCTTTTATTCATATTTTTCTCTTTTCTTCCCAGCATGGGGATGTCTTCGGCCGGCTCAAGGGCCGGAAGAAAACGGATTGCTGAACCTAATCCAGGGCCATCTGCCAAAAAAGTTGAAATTTCCAATTCATTCGATGTCCTTCATAACATCGGTGATGAGGAAATATTCATATTTAATTCTGATAAGAGTACTAAGAAACCTTCTTCTTCTTATACTCTTAAAAAACGAAAAGGTTCCACCAATTACGGTCACGATTTCTGACTTCAATGCCTTTCGAAAAGAAATCGTCACTTCCGTCAAGGATGTGAAGATTTCTTTTCAGATCGGTCGAAGGAGAACTGCTCGTATTTTGGCGGAATCTTTTAATGATTTTCAAAAAATTTTAAATTATTTGAATAATAAAAAACATCAATTTTTTACGTACGACACTAGAAGTGATCGTCCATTTAAAGTTGTACTTCGTGGTCTCACTGGCGATCAAACACCGGATGAGATCACAACTGAATTAAATTCTTTGTTAGGTTTTTCTCCAATTCAAGTAATTCAAATGAGGAAAAGAACCAACACGAATAATATCAGTAGTGTTGGTTTTGCTCCTGAGCTTTATTTGATCCATTTTAAAAAGGATCAAGTTAATAATTTGCAAATTCTTGAAAAGGCTCGTCTTATGTTTCATTGTCGAGTCAAATTCGAACCTTTTCGAAAATCTTCAACCAATTTCCTTCAAATATTACGCAATGTCGTCGTTGTCAAGCTTTTTGTCACGGCACTAAAAATTGTAGAATGAATGCCAGATGCATGCTTTGCGGCTCATTCGATCATGAAAAATCTAAATGCCTTTATGGTGGTGATAAACCAAAAACAGAATTTTTCAAGTGTGCAAATTGCGCAGGTAATCATTCCTCGAATTCGCTAGACTGTCCCATCAGGGCAAAAATTATTGCTTCTAGGAAAAATCCCAAAGTTTCCAGAAAAGTTTCTTCTCCTCCTCACTCTTTTTCGTCTTCACACGTCGGGCCGGCAAACAACCTGCCTGTTCGCGGTCAGCCCCGGCCTACATTGGAATCACGGCTGGGTAATACCCGAAGTGATTTTAATGTTACCTGTGCTGAATCTGCGCCACAGACTCGTTGTTTATCGTTCTCAGAGGTGGTTGAAAATGGGTTGCCCTCTCCAGGCATAACTAATAAAAATGGGAAAAAACCAAGTCTCAACGTTCATGCGAAGGCTTGGGAAAATCCCCGAAATTCAAATACTAGTTCTTCTCTTTCATTTTCTGATCCTAACAATTTTGTTGATTTGGGTGAGATTACTGAGGAAAAATTAAAATTTTTGCATCAAAATTTAATGGAAATGATGCAACTTATGTTGAAAGCAAATTCAATGTTTGAAGCTTTCCAAACTTCTTTTAATTATGCTAACAAAATTATTATGACTTTACGATTCCCTCATGGATCCAAATAGATGTTTAAATATTATGAATTGGAATGCTAGATCTTTGCTGGCTAACCAAGATGAATTCTTTTTATTTTTGAAAACTCAAAACATACATATTGCTGCCATCACTGAAACTTTTTTAAAGCCAGACAATAACTTGAAAAGCAATGCTTTCTTTAAAATTTTACGAAATGATCGACTTGATCGACAAGGTGGGGGTGTAGCTATTGTCATCAATAGTCGTCTCAAATTTAGACTTCTTCCTTCTTTCAATACAAAAGTCTTAGAAACAATTGGAATTGAATTAGAAACTTCTATGGGGAAAATTATAATTATTGCCGCATATTTGCCTTTTCAATGCAGCGGTGAACAGAAAAATTTTTTGAAGGGAGATTTACAAAAACTCACCAGAAATAAATCTAAATTTTTTGTTATTGGTGACTTTAATGCAAAACACCGATCTTGGAATAATATTTCATCAAATTCAAATGGGAATATTTTATTTAATGACTGCTCTGCAGGTTATTACACTGTTGAATATCCTAATGGGCATACTTGTTTCTCTTCGATTAGAAATCCTTCCACAATTGATTTGGTTTTAACGGATTTAGGCGAGCATTGTAGTCAATTAGTTACTCATGCGGACCTCGATTCAGATCACCTTCCAGTAACTTTTTCTTTATCCCAAAGTCCCATTGAAAACCCTTTAAAATCAACTTTTAACTTTCAAAAAGCTGACTGGGAGCGATATAGGAATTTTATTGAACGTAATTTGAATGTAAAACGTTCCACTGAATTCAATTGAAGATATTAATTTGGCTGTAGAAAATTTGACAACTTCAATAGTCAATGCTAAAGCCGCTTCAATACCCAAAGTTAAACATAAATTTAATCAACCTTTAATTGATGATGATCTTCAGTTTTTGATACGACTGAAAAACATTCGTCGACGCCAATATCAACGTACTAGGGATCCTTATTTGAAATTAATTTATTGCGACCTTCAAAAAGAGATCAAACGTCGTTTAAATTTCATTCGTAATGAAAATTTTGCCAAAGCAGTAGAGGACATAAAACCCTACTCAAAGCCATTTTGGAAATTAACTAAAATTCTGAAAAAGCCCCAGAAGCCAATTCCTACTTTGAAAGACGGGGATAAACTTCTTTTAACGAATGCAGAAAAAGCTCAAAAATTGGCCCAACAATTTGAGTCTGCTCATGATTTTAATTTAAACGTTGTAAGTCCAATTGATGCTCAAATTTCCCTTGAATTTGATGATATTCTTTCTAAACAAAATGTATTTGATAGTTCTTGTGAGACAAATATTGATGAACTTAAATTGATTTGCAAAAAATTTAAAAATATGAAAGCCCCAGGGGAAGATGGGATTTTCTATATTCTTATTAAAAAGTTGCCTGAAAGCACTTTAAATTTTTTAGTTAAAATCTTCAATAAATGTTTTCACTTGGCTTATTTTCCCAATAAATGGAAAAATGCCAAAGTAACTCCAATTTTAAAACCTGGAAAAAGTGCTTCAGAGCCTTCAAGTTATCGACCAATTAGTTTGCTTCCATCTTTAAGTAAACTATTTGAGAGAGTTATTTTGAATAGAATGATGATTCACATTAATCAGAATTCTATTTTCCCTGATGAACAATTTGGTTTTCGTCATGGACATTCTACTACACATCAACTTTTGAGTGTAACTAATATGATTAACGCTAGCAAATCTGAGGGTTATTCAACTGGTGTTGCTCTTCTTGATATTGAAAAAGCTTTTGACAGTGTTTGGCACAAAGGTTTAGTAGCTAAATTAGCTCGATTTGATTTTCCTGTATATCTCACCAAAATTATTCAAAATTATTTGACTAGCCGAACCTTACAAGTAAGCTATCAAAATGCATGCTCTGAAAGGACACCCATTAGAGCTGGTGTCCCTCAGGGCAGTATACTTGGGCCAATCTTATACAATATTTTTACTTCTGATCTTCCTGATGTACCAGAAGGAAAAGGTAGAAGATTATTTGCTGATGATACTTTGCTTTCAGCCATAGGTCGAAATTTACGGGTGGTACGCAGTAGATTGCAACAAAATTTAAATATACTAAATCTCTTTATTCTCTCATCAACAGGAAATCCAAGTTGTGTCTGCGAAATAAGTTACTTATCTACAAACAAGTGTTTCGACCAGCGATAATGTATGCAGTTCCGATTTGGTCTAGCTGCTGCGCGACGAGGAAGAAAGCCATCCAGAGGATTCAGAACAAGGTTCTGAAAATGATTTTGCGACTTCCACCTTGGCACAGCACCGAAGATCTTCATCGGATTGCGGGCATTGAATCGATCGAAGAGATGGCCAACAAAATCATCTCCAACTTCAGAGGCAAATCGATGCAGTCTTCCATCGCAGAGATTCGTTCTCTTTATAACTAGTTTAATTTTAGGATAGTGTTTAGTTTTAAGTTTAAAATATTTTTGCCATTACAGGATGTTCTCCTACATTAAATTCTTAATTGCGCTAAGCAAATTTAATTCTTACAAATAAATTTTTAATATCTAGTTAACTATAGGGCTCTGAACAGTTCATTATTGAGCTGAACACCTAATTTAATGAAAAAATGTAATATAAATGTAATGATTAATTGATACAAATAAAGACATATTTAAAAAAAAAAAAAGAGTGCCCCAAATGACCCGACTTTCGAAAAACGTATGCGCTGCAGGCTAAAATTGTCCCTAGGCCTAGTACAAGATCTCATGCCAAATTTGGGCCAGATCAGATCACGGGAAGGGTCGCTCAACGAGCCTGTAGTTTGTATGGGATTTGGAGTTATTTTGTTCGGGAGAAACATGAAAAACCAGTTTTCCATCAATAAATTTAGTTCCCGTCGGTCGATTTGTTTCAAAAGCGGTTTTTCTTAAAGCCTTAATTATGCAAAATATTTCATCCGAAGACTGCATATCGATTAGAGTTAAGATAAAAAAGTTATTAGGCTTCAAAAATGGGCTGACTTTTTTAAGGGTGGTATTCATCACTGTTAATGAGGCGTCAATATGTTCGACCGCCCCGAATCATTAACAGTGATGAATACTATCCTTAAAAAAGTTAGCCCATTTTTGAAGCCTAATAACTTTTTTATCTTAACTCTTTTTCATGTTTCTCTCGAACAAAATAACTCCAAATCCCATACAAACTACAGGCTCGTTGAGCGACCCTTTCCCGTGATCCGATCTGGCCCAAATTTGGCATGAGATCTTGTACTAGGCCTAGGATCAATTTTAGCAGCAATTTGGGGCAGTCTTATGCACATTTACACAAAAAATGCAACTTAGTTGCAGTGCATCAATGTTAATATTCAAACAGCATATGAAATTCCAAAATCAGATTCCGCATTTAGCTTCTGGAAAACAAAAAAATGTTTGCTCAAAACATGAAAATCTTTAGAAAGGAGTTCAGGCTAATTTATTTTTATTTATTCATGAATCTTCAGTTATCGAATAATGCGGATTGTGTGCTCAACTTTCCTGGAGGCATCTTGTATATAAGCAGAAGGGAGAGCTTTTATTGAATAGAACTATGGAAACAAAGTTCACAAACAATTTTCCCGAAATAACACTTTTAAGTGCAGAACGTTAACTTTTTGCTAAATCTCAACATATTTTCAAACTGGCGAGAGTGGAGTGCTCTTGACAAGATGCTGTTCATGTGATCAATGTAAACCTTTCTTTTTCTTCTAACAATTCATCTGACAAGAAGGAAAACTTAACTGAGTCTTCTTACTCTACTTTGTAAGTCCTGGAAATTTTAAAGTTGTTATGCACTGAGCTGAAGAGCCGCAGTTTAAAACCCAAAAGGCAGCATTGCCGAGGTTGCCGACCTTTGATAGACGGTTTCTATAGTTGGTGATATTGACTTGCATTTGTTTCTAAATTTTCAAAACAAGGCTTCGGAATATAAAGGGGCTAAACATTGTTGATTGAACTTAAAAAGTATCCTACAATTATTCCTTCATATTTCCCCTATTGACTACAAGGAAGTGGCCGGCGCCGTTATTGATCTTTTTCAAAGGGAGAGTATGACTTTTGTGCATTGTGTATGTTCTGCTAATCCCAATGCTTTGGTTGCATGTGAACTGAAATAGGGGGCTCCGTGCGGAAAGCAACAACGTCCTGGAGTTGTTCGAGACCTAAAACAGCAATACCTTGACGGTTATCCGGCGAGATAGTGGGGTTAGCTGCGGGCCTTCTGAGCCCATAACTCCAAAAAAATACAAGCAACAAACAATGAATAGGAAAATCGGAAAGATTCACGCGACAAAAAGGGACCACTGTCGATCTCTAAATTTCATGGGCAGTACTCACATGCTCTTCAACGAATTGAAGAGCCGCCAATGTGACATCGT
This sequence comes from Uranotaenia lowii, assembly GCF_029784155.1. Lineage (NCBI taxonomy): Eukaryota > Metazoa > Arthropoda > Insecta > Diptera > Culicidae > Uranotaenia > Uranotaenia lowii. The sequence continues at coordinate 258,319,617 of NC_073693.1, forward strand.
AGCGCTGCAGGAGGTATGCTGGAAGGGCTTCCCGGCACGAACGTCTCTGTGAAGTAGTTCCATCTCCCCGTGGTGCAGAGTGGAAACGTGTCTGCAGACTTGCCACATGCAGGCGTACGGCCAAGAAAACTACACATCGCACTTGGTACCTGCTGTCTAGTTTCGATGACAGTCTGCGTACCGAATGTAGCACCAACGTTGTGTAACTGAGTGTCTTGGTTCCAGTGCTCAGTGGCCAGTCACGTTTATCGGGAAGTCTCGAACCGATATGCGGGCGACCAAAAGTGTTCGACCAGGTGTTGATCGGTCTGCTTTTTAGGGAGGTTCCTGGCCCCGATTAGCGGATATGATTGGCGTTCGACGGGCAGAGAAGAGGGCCTTGTGCCGGAACATGTGGTGCCCGAATCTCAAGTCTTACAAGGAGAGGCCGTGCCACAGATTGAGTCTCGAAGAGTCGAGACGGAGAACAAGTTAAGTGAAGAGTCCAGACTCGAAAAGAGGCGAGTTGCTGCACGTCTTGAATTGGGTCTAGAGACGGAACGAAAGAGGGCCGTCAAAACACGAAGAGAGGCGAGTTGTTCTCGTCTTGAATGGGGTCGAGAGGGCAGAGTGAGAGAGGGTCTCAAGTCACGAAGAGAGGCGTCTAACCAACGTCTCAAATTGTGACAAGAGGTCGAATGTGGGCCTCGAGTCACGGGTAGCGGCGAATGGTTAGTTGACCCGTGAGTTGCGAATCGTGACAGTAGAGGGGAAAAAAATTTCTGGAGTAGTACTGGTAGTAATATCTGGTGATGGTGAAGATGCGCCTACTAGACTTTCCGTAGTGAACAATATACGAAACCGACGCCCACCTCGGTGAAATACCGCACGGCTGAAGCAACCCGAGGTCGTAGAAGACTACGCGCAGTCGCTCGAAGCAGCGCTGTTGGTAGAGGGCGGGCTGGACGAAGTCCCTCTCGAGAACTGTTGGGATACCATCAAGACTGCCATCAACAACGCTGCGAGGAACGTCATCGGGAATGTGCAATGAACTGGTTCGACGGGAAGTATAGGAAGGCGATGAAGGGAGAAAACACCACGCATGCACGACAGTTAAGGAAGCTGAACTGAATAGCAAGAAGAGGGCTGGGAAGGATGGTATCACAGCTGAACTCATCAAAATGACATGGACAAATTGACCGATTGCTTACATCGGTTTATGGTTCGAATCTGGGACACAGAACAGTTACCGAAGGGATGTAAGGAGAAAGTAATATCTACGAGGGACCAGACTTTCACATTACGGCAAATCCTTCAAAAATGCCGTGAACACCAAGTCCCTACGTACCATATATTCATCGACTACAGAGCCGCATACGACATGATCGACTGTGACGAGCTATGGAAAATCACGTACGAGAACGGCTTTTCCGGGTAGCTGACCAGACCAGGGTGAATTCTCGAGTTCATTCGAATCACGCAGGGAACTCCGACAAGGCGATGGTCTATCCTGCATGATGTTCAACGTAGCGCTAGAAGGTGTAATTCGACAGCTGTCGGCAAAATACGGGGCACGATTTTCAAAAGATCCATCCAACTTTTCTGCTTTGACGACGACATTCATGGTGAATGATGATTAATACGACCACGACGAAGTATAGTCGTTGTTCAGTTATTTTCACTCTATAATTTTTCATTATTTTATTACTTTTAATTGTTAGGTATGTTTTAAAAATTTATTTTTAATTATAATAGTCCCATTCCCGAACAACTGGTTGGAAATTGATCAGTCCATAGATTATAACCTTAAATTTCACTCCTATCTAGGAAAAAAAGGGTCGATAATTCATTACCTCTTCACTTTCTCTCTCGCTGTCGCAATGACATGTTAAGAATAAATCGGTTCATCGATGGGAAATTACAGCTTATCACTATCCGGCACGGAACAGCACACTCACATTTCGTCGATTTGTCTCCCCTGGCACGTTCCCGGCACAACAAGCTCATCAGCGAAACGTCCAAATTAACCCATTCCTGAAATATTTTGTGGGGGGAGGGATGCTAGAATTGAAGTAGGAATTCTGGGAACTGGGAAACGCATCGCGGGGCGTTGCGCATGAGGTGGATTGAAAAGTTTTCCAACCGGTAATTTATTTCAGTCATCCGACACCAATTCGATTTTGGCTTCAGGGGGGCACATCCACGCAGCACATATAGATGCTTATTCGCTTGAACCAAGGCTCGAAAGGTTTCATTATTAACGGCCAAAACCCCGTACGCCGGGGTTCTTTAAATAGTGGATGGGAGCACATTATTCATGGAACCTTTTTGGGTCCGAGGATTAAAACCCTACCTGGTTTTTGGTTTTGTTGTTGATGAGAATGGTTTTCGGTTAATAATTGATTTTCAATTTTTAAGGATCAATTCGTTGCAGAAACAATTTTTATTTAATTAAATTGTGAAATTTGATCCACCAAAAATTACCCAAACAACTTCTTCGAACATTGCTGTGAAGTTCATCAACAGCGTTTGGGACTTTTTTTTTCTTTAAATATGGTTTGAAGTGCCGGAAGGTATACTATGAATATTACGCTTATGATGTTCCAGAAATTTCAAACGCTTTTGAGTGTGTAACAACGTTATTTGGTTAAGTTTTGTGATCTTAAAACTAAGCCTGAAAAAAACAGACTCGAATAATCTGAAAAAAATGTTCAGGTTCAGGTTGTATTTCTCTCAAGTTTTTCAAACATCAAATTTCATTTTCCCGGCAACAGACAACTGACGAAGGAAATGCTCGGCATGCTTCCATTCTTTCGGTAGGTAGGCTTCACATTTCAGAGAGAAGCGCTTCAATAAATTAGCCGTAATTATTCCTCTTCCAGGCTCAGATTTGTTTGTTTCCCGAGGTTTACAGTTGGCGAAGAAGCGGTTTGGTTTCATTTTACCGCGGTAAGACTTTCTAGCACTATTTGAAGACGGTGCGTGGCGCTTGCGACTGCTGAAGATGCTAAATGAACAAAGCTACTTCTAGAATGAGCTTCATTTTGATGAGTTTTTTTTTTATTTCTAAAGAAGAAGACTCAAATTTCTAATTTATTTCTATTCAGGATTTCAATTTACATTTTAATTTGATGGACAATATTTATTGGATTTAAGTGTTCTGGTTGATTAAAGTAGGTGTCTGAAAATTGAATTTGAAATGAAATTTTGAACTTTAATTTTTTCAGTTATCTACTAAAATTTCCCAACCAAATTCGGTCACAATGAAGCAAGCATTAATAAATGTCACTCCGATTCGCTAGCACTAATGCATGTTCGTGCCAGGTGAAGGACAGTGAAAGCGTAATTAATGTTTCACGATGTTTTGCTGCAAATAAATGTCATGTCTAGCCCAGCAGCGATTCTCTTCGAAGAAGTTTGTCTCGTTGCTTTGCCGTCGTTTTGTTCGTATGTTTGCATGATTAATCTAATGGTGCGTTGATTTTCGGAATGTTCATGGAAGATTGGGGTTCTGATTAAATTTTTTTTTCATATTTTGCAAACGGGGGCATTATGCAACAGCAGGGTTAGATGCAACATTTGTATACCACTAAACATTTTCGATCTTTTTTACATTTAATGTTATAAAGTTATCATTTGATGATAACAACATTATCATGACATAGTTTCTCAAATCGTGAGATAAGTTTTTAAAAATTTTCATTCTCATAGAAAATTTTGAAAAACCGAGCAATAGATGTACAATTTTAAATATTTTTCTATGTCGTTGAAATACTTTACCCAGTATGACGGATTGACTAAATGATATCAGCTACAAGCTTAACATTGCTTTTATAATCTTTTACCAACAATGTTAGTATACAAATATATTTCGGAAAATCTTCAAATTTTTTTAAATAAATATTTTTATAACTCAGTTATCAATCTGGGCAAAAAAGCATCAAAATACAAATCAAAGATTCACCTTTCAAATCTCGTTTCCATATTCAGGAATTAGATTTTTTGCATCCCGCATTTATTGTAGTATTTTTAACCCCTAACATACGCAGTATCCTTATGCTTTTTCTGTAAAAGCACTTTTTTCAGAAAAAATGTAAAATTAAATTGAAACAAAACCAAAAATAACTGAAATTGGTGCTTAATGCGTAGTAATATCACAAAAATATCAAATACGATGACGGTTTTAACGAGTTTTCTTGATCAGAAAGGATACTAATCACTAGAGATGTACCGAATGTTTGGTCGGCAGAATATTCGGCGCAATAGGCCGAATACTTATTATTCAAATTTTATACTCTTACAGACTTGTCAAATTTTCAACTTATGTTGGATAATTTATAAAATATCCAAAAGTAATGTTCAAAATGCTACAAAATCATCAAACACTAATGGTTTCAATAAAAGATTTTGGGTGTATCCGTGTATATTTCACTGTAGATAGCTTTGATGATCGTTTATTCCAGATTTTTTTAATACATCCAGGTTTGTCAATAAATCCAACAAAAAATTCGAGAAAAGTCAAATCTGACCGGGAATTTTACCCGGGTTCATTTGCTAAATCACATAAATACCCAAATTTCTCTTTAATAATTTTTAGATTTTGCGTTCATAAACGATTCGTTAGGCTAAATTTAAATATTAACATACATTTTCTTTAACCCTTAGGTACGATTTCAACAATGCTGCTGATTAGATGAAATCATTACATTTTAAGTAACTTTTTTTCTTTTTCCCCGTGTATGTTTGAGAATAATGCCTAGGTTCTGTTGAGATATGTTTTTTTTACAAATATTTCAAAAAAATTGTCCAGACCCGGCTGTGTGGATTCGATTGGTAGAAAATATGGTACCTATTCCTAAAGTTAAAGATCATCTTTATTTTTTGGCAACTTTTTGGAAGACATCTAACTTAAATTCGACATTCATCTGATTCAATATAAAACAAGCAGTTTCACATAGCTTGACACCTGTTTTGAAACATTTTGACACAGATTTCACAAGAACCCAATCTCTTCGGTGATAAACGTCCTAGAAGCGACAATTCATCTGATGTCCATCTAAGTATTGGTGAAATTTTGAAAATCAAATTTAAAGAAGATCTGATGTTTTACACATCTGGTTGAAAATAATCGATTCAAAAACATAAGGAGTACTAAGATGGAAGAACTAGAAGAAAAATGAAATTGTCACTTTTCAATTTCTATTATAAACTCAACAGATTTTTCGACTGAATATTCGGCTGAAATGTTGAAAAGGTCAATATTCGGTATTCGCCCGTTCGCCGAATACCACTATTCGGTACATCTCTACAAAACATCTTTATAATGTTTACAAATGCTAATGATTGATAAACTAAGGCAGTTCGTGTGTTAAGGCTTAACAATAGTTAAAAAAATCAAAAGATGGACAATGATGCTGAATAAATTAAGGGTCTTCATTTTTTAACAAAAAAAATGAATTTCTGTCTGTCTGTCTGTTCCCCGTAGACTCGAAAACTACTAAACCAATTTGCGTGAAACTTGGCAGGTGGGGGTATTGGAGGCAGGGAAAGGTTCCTATTATGGTTTGAAACCCCTCCCTCTCTCATGAAGGATAGGAAGGGCCTCCCAAACAAAAGACAATTTTTTGCATAACTCGAGAACCCATCAAGCAAATGATATCAAATTTGGCATGGAGTGGTGTTTGGGAACGAGGAATATTTCTATGAATAGATATTTGGAAAACCTCCTTTCTCTCAGTGGGGTGATAGGACGGGGAGAGGGGGGCTACCTTACAATTTTTCAAATAACTCGAAAACTAATCAAGATATTGGAACCAAATTTGGCCCGGGAAGGTATTTGGATACAAAAAATATTTCAATGATTATTTGAGACCCCTCCCTCTTTCCAATAGAAAGGGGGAGGGGGCCTCTTTCATATTTTTTCACATAAATCAAAAACTAATAAAGCAAATGGAACCAAATTCGGCATGGGAGGGAATATGGATACGAAAAATATCTCTATGATCATTTAAGACCCCTCCCTCTTTACATTAGGGAGATATAAAGAGGGGAGGTTGCCTCTTTAATAATTTTTTATATAAATCAAAAATTAATTACGCAAATGGAACCAAATTTGGCATGGTCGGGTTTTTGGGAACGAGACATGTTCTAATGATTGTTTGAGACCCCTTCCGTCTTCCAGCGTTTCTCTCCGCTCTGGGGAGAGGGAGGGGAGTTTTATTCAATTTTTACTGCTAGACTCAAGTACTAAAAAAGCAAATGGAACCAAATTTTGCATGAAACGATATTTGGGTATGAGAAATGCTTCTATGAATATTTGGTATCCCTCACTCCTTCAAAGAGGTGGATGAAAAGGAGGAGGAGAGATCAGTATAACTGGACAGTTGATCGAGCAAATTGAACCGTATTTGACATGTGAGGGTATTTGAATACGATAAATATTTCTATTATAAATTGAAGCCCCACCTATTTCAGCGAAAATATATAAAAGGGGAAAGGGGGGCTTCCATACAACTGTTTTGTATAACTCGAGAATTAATCGAGCAAATGAAACCATTTGGCATCAAAAAGTATTTGAGTACGAAAAATACTTTTTCTATGTGAAACAATTCCATTCTTGTAGTAGGATGATAGAATTGGAATATAGGAATTTTACGGATTTTACGAAATCCGAGAAATGGACAAAATTTAACATGGAAAATCATTTTGGTATGCTTCTATGATTATCCGACACACCATCTTCCTTTCAGTAAGTAAAAAGAGAAAAAAGGAGGAGGGAGGTGAGCCGAATACAATTTTGTTAGCAAAATCAAGGGAAAACGCGTGTAAATCGGTGAAATCGTTTATTTAAAAAATCAAATTAAATTTCTTTTTCAAGTTTAATTAGGATATAATTCAGGAAAAATAATCAGTTAGGCTTCCACTTTTCCAAATCCGAATTGCCGGGCCTTACGCTTAACCCCTGCCATCAGATTTTGTACAGCCACCTTGTCCACCTTCTTCGCCGCAGAATGCCAGTTTGCCTTGAACTGCTGCTCGTCCTTAGCAGTTTTTTGGGTCTTCTTTAGGTTCCGCTAGATAATAGCCTAGTAAAGTCTGCTTCATTTAATATTGGAACAAATTCTTTTGCTCATTGTGGCGCTCCTAGTGGACGGATTTGGAAACTTTTTTCACCCACGTGTCGGGAAATTCATTACCTTTCACCATGTATTTTTGTCATAACACCAAACGATAGCTTTTTGTAAACAACCGCCATGGAAGCCGAACGGAGAGATCAAATTGTGCACAGTTTTCTTACGAGTACGAGTACGAGAATTTCTTCGAAACAGCAATGAATAATTTTTTTAATTTTTTTTTATGAAAGAGTAAAGAAAATGCTACATTTGTATGAAAAACAAATTATGAATTCGTTAATAAATGACTGAACTACACGCAATTGTTTGTGTTCCAATATTAAATGAAGCAGACTTTACATCCGTCGAACTTGGTCAGCACTTGGTCGTACAGCTTTCGAGCACGGATTCTGGCCACATTGTTCTGCTTCAGCGTCCGATTTGGCTGTTTGCTGGCTCGGAATGACCTTATTCCTTCCCGGAGACGAATTCGTCGCACCGTACTGTGAGCGGCCTGGAACTTATTGGCCAAATCGCGGTCTGAAAGATTGGGATTCCTCTTGACGGCCTTGATGACTTTCCCACGCAGTTTCCGGTCGACAGTTCCACTTCGACGCTTCGCATGCGGCTTCCGAGCCGTCGTCAATGTTTCCTTGTACTGCTTGATAACACGTCATACGGTATTTCTGGGCATTTTATGCTGTTCAGCTAGCTTCGATGCCGACAACAATGGATTTTCAAGAAAACTGTGCACAATTTGATCTCTCCGTTCGGCTTCCATGCCGGTTGTTTACAAAATGCTATCGTTTGGTGTTATGACATAAATACATGGTGAAAGGTAATGAATTTCCCGACACATGGGTGAAAAAAGATTCCAAATCTGTCCACTAGGAACGCCACAATGAGCAAAAGAATTTGTTCCAATATTAAATGAAGCAGACTTTATTTCTCAATTGAGCGGAGCTCTGGCGTGTTGGGAGGGTTCTTGTCCTTGGGAACCATCTGCTTTTCAAGCCACAGGTACAGATGGCTTGCAAAACCAGATATTTCTTCGCGAACTTTGACAGTTTCATGTGCTTGAAAACATCTGCTACCTTTCCCCTTCCTTTTGCCGTATAAAACTCCTGTCCTGGAAGCTGCTTGTAGTCGGCTTTGACGTAGGTTTCGTTGTCCATTACCACGCAGTCAAACTTCGTCAGCATCGTCGTGTACAGCCTCCGGGATCGCGCTTTGGCCGTCGTAGTTTGTTTATCATCGCGATTTGGAGTCACTACCTTCTTGTAAGTCGATAGTCCGTCTCGTTTTTTGGCTCGATGCACGGTTGCAGACGATAAACCCAGCTTATTTGCGGCATCTCGGAGAGAGAGGTTAGGGTTTCGCTTGAAACTACCGGCAACTCTCTTTGTCGTCTCAGCGGCTTCCGGTTTTCGATTCCCTCCCGATCCAGAATTCCTGGCGGCCGACAAACGTATCCCAAACACTTTAATTACATTTGTTACGGTCGATTTGGCAACTTATAGTGGTTTTGCCAGCTTTTCGTGCGAGTAGCTCGGATTTTCGCGATGCGCGAGCAAAATTTTGATACGCTGCAACATTGTACACACACACACACACACACACACACACACACACAACACACACACACACGACACACACACACACACACACACACACACACACAGACACACACACACACACACACACACACACACACACACACACACACACACACACACACACACACACACACACACACACACACACACACACACACACACACACACACACAACTACACACACACACACAGACACCACACACACACACACACACACACACACACACACACACACACACACACACACAGCACACACACACACAACACAACACACACACACACACACACACACACACACACACACGACACACACACACACACACACACACACACACATCACACACACACACACACACACACACACTCACACACACACACCACACACACACACACACACACACACACACACACACATGTATATATATATATTATATATATATATATTATATATATATATATATATATATATATATATATTAATATATATATATATATATATATATATATATATATATATATATATATATAATATATTATATATATACACACACACACACACACACACACACACACACACACACACACACACACACACGACACCTTCAAAATGAGGAGTGTTCAGGTTTTTAAATGCAAGAAATTGAAAGAAATACGTCAAGTTGATATTGACTAAACTTTTGACCGTATATTAAAGTCCTTTCACTCATTTGTCATTAAAAATTTTTATTTAGAGAGAAACTATGTTAATTATTATTTGTTATTTATTTCTGATCAACGGATCACATGTTGATCCAAATGATATCTTAAAATAAAAGTTAAAAACAAAACATTTCAGTCTAACTATGGGGTTCTCAAGGCCCTAATCACTTTTCTTCGAAAGACATCCCTCGAAATGTCGAAGTCAAAATGCTCCGGAAAACGGTTGAACGATTTCATTGCACCGATTAGGGCGCTGTTAGCTCCGTAATTGTTCATTCGAAAGGGAATGTACAATTGAAGATCCTGATTCCTAAATCCACGGGGTCGTACACTAAGCGGAATAGCCTCCAGTAGCGTGGGACAGTCGATTCGCGATGTCAGGAGGTCGGCGACAAATGAGGCACGTGTTGCTTGTCTGCGGACTTGAAGGGTGTCGATATCTATGAGGCGGCATCGATTTTCGTAGCTGGGCAAGCGAAAAGGGTCTTGCCAGTACAGGTGTCTAAGGGCATATCGCAAGAATCGCCGCTGAATGGCTTCGAGCCGATCGACACCGTACTGGTAGTAGGGATACCAAACAGCTGAAACGTATTCATGGATGGAACGAACAATGCTGCAGTATAAGCTTTTCAGGCAATACACGTCTTTGAAGTCCTTCGCCACTCTAAAAATGAAGCCGAGACTTCTGGATGCTTTGTCAATCACGTAGTTGGTGTGTGCCTTGAATTCCAGCTGCTGATCTAAGATTACGCCAAGAAGGAAGTACTCCGCAATTAAAGGCTGCCGCTTACGAGAAAAGCTGATGACTGCACATTTGCTGCGGTTTAATGGCAGGCAGTTAATGTCGCACCACTCAGCGAAGAGGTTGAATTGGTGACATTTTTATTTGTTTGACTGAATGTTTATGAAATTTATGTTACAAATGCATATATTAAGAGTTTTCAAGGTATCACATAATTGTTTGTTTATTCGGCATTGAATACGATGCTGCGATCTTTTATTTTCCTGGAATTCTTCTAGTTGAATCGATGAATTATTGAATAACCAAATACAGTGTATTCTGTTTCATATACCCACCTCAAAATACTGAATTTTAGACAGATTTATTGGATTTCCATACCGATAAAATATTTCTTTAAGTTTCAAAATACCGATTTAAATGTAGCATCAGTGTACATGATGCAATTCGAAAAGCAAATCACTCACTCACTCACTCAAATTCAATCAATGTGGCCTTGAATCGGTTTATACTACCATGGCCACCTTAAGGAAGACGCTTATTTAACCATAGAAATAGCTATGATATGTGACTTACATTATTGTTTCGTGTTTAGACACTGAAAAAGTCTTTTTACTAACTGGCTGGTTCTTGTAAAAGTAGATAAAAATGTTTTAAAATGCGTTTTGAAAATTTTTGCTGATACTTGAAAATCAGTCACTTAAGCATAATGAGACCCCCCCATGGGGCAGTATAAGCACCATTAATGAGGGCAAGATGAGCATTTTCTGCCGTGAAATCAAGCAGCGAATTTCACTCGATGAAGTCAACTGAATAATAGAACTACAGCTTGACTTGTATCATCTGACGATTTGGCCTATTGGTTAGATATCGGAGATGTAATCAGTAGGCTCGAGTTGGATTCCTGTTCAACGTGATTTTTTTTTTCATTTACCATTTATGATCGCTACATTATACACAAAACGATAAGGTGTTCATCGATCAGGTCTCATCGTTTTGTGTATAATGTATCTAAACGATCAGGCGATCCATCAATCAAAGGAGTACATAAATAATGTGTGACTGTTTGTAGAATACAAATAATTCACACACACTCATACATTCTGTTTCTGACTCGGGGCGAACAGAGCACAATTAATCGGGGCACGATGAGCGTTTTCTGCCGTAGCATCTAGCAGCGAATTCAACTCGATGTAGCCAAAGTTGACTTAATCGAGTGAAATTTTCTGCTAGATTCCACGACAGAAAACGCTCATCGTGCTTCGGTTAATGTTGCTTATACTACCCCTGTGGGTTTTCCCATTATGCCTCTGTAAGGAATGATTTTCAGCTTTCTGCAAAAATTTTTAAAATGCATTTTTAAACGTTTTTATCTCATTTTTCAAGTATCATCCAGTTAGGAAATAGACTTTTTTAGTGTTTGAACACGAAACAATGATGTAAGTCACATATCATAGCTGTTTTCTATGGTTAAATAAGCGTCTTCCTTAAGGAGGCCATTATGCCCTTATCTCTTCTATATGTTCTATCAACTGAGCCATAAAATTGTATACTCAATATAAAAGCACCGCACTTTTATACCTAGAGTATCTACAAAAAAAAACATACAACATACATATTATGACTTTTCCTAATATACTTTAAAATGTCCCGCTTTTTTCGGCTGTGTCCCGCATTTTTTGCTTAAAATGTTCCGCTTTTTTCGAAAACCATCTGGCAAGCGTATGTTAATCCCATGTTTTTTAGAGAGTGTTTTTTCAACACTGTTAGACATAATCCTTTACGATTGGTTTCTGTTTTTGTTTACTGAATCAGTTTCGTTTGGCTAGTTATTTTAGATTTTTTTGTTCGGTGTTTTTTAAAAAAATTCTTTTTATTACTTTAACAAATCTTCTTAATCCTTTTTTTTATTTATTATTTATGTTTATTTCCAAAATTTGTCAATCCCTTTTTAGAAGGTCATGTCCATATTATGACGTCAATTTGTTTCGCCGAAGATTTGTCAATGAACTATAAAAAATCACCAGTCGCGATAGCTTTTCTGAAAAAGCTTCCCAGTCAAACTCTCTGATATTCCTTACTGCTAGCTATATGAGATACTAATAAAAGGTTTTCTCTAATTTTAGAAAACCTATTAATGGAACTTTTGTGAAACTTAAGACGAGCCAGCAAATAATATGAGACTCAAATTCCATCGAAGTCGTTCGACGATGTGGCTTTTTTCAGTGTCTGTGCCTGCCGAAGGGTTGATAAATTGGGCTCAGATGTGGGCGGGAATTATTTCATCGTCTCAACTTGGTTGTATCAGCCTCTGCCTAACTTTGGCGATAAAACTCGATCGCTCCATCGTTCCAACAAACCTGGGCCCTCCCCAACAAGACAAACTTATGGAGGAAAAGACCTCCCAAATCCGATTTACGTGCGTTGTTTGCCATTGGCTGTTTTTCCTTTTGAGTTCGATGGTGATGGTTATGGTTGGCTGGTTGAATTCCCCCGAAGGAGTAGCAGAGTGGAGCAACAGAAAAAAAAGCAATCGAACCACGGCTAATCGAAGTATAAGATCTCTTTTTTCCCTGAGCCTTTACCTTTGCAGAAGGCTTCTCGATTTGAAAGAAAAAAGAGAAAAAATCCCCTTCAACAGGATGATTGAACCGACTTCAACTAGTATCGTTCCGGAGCAGAAAAGCTGCAATCAACTTCGTTAATGGATACAAATCAACAGAGTTGAATGGCTTTTCGTTTGATGGCATCGGTATTATGTAAATAAGACCAAACCTTAGAAGTGAAGGCAAGTTTTCTCCGGTTGGGACTAGTTTGAGCAGAGCAAAACATTAAGAAGCACTTTAAAGGGAAACTGTACTATTTATCGTTCTCCACAGTGCACTTCAAGCTCAAAAAGGCAGTTCTAGTTTATTTTGAAAAGTTCACGTGTGAAGTTAGGCTTAGTAGGTTACACAATAAGTATTTTTTGACTAAACTTATAATCGTCTGATTTTTTTCTAAAATGTTTGCTGCAAAGGGATTTCTAAGAATAATTTCAACATAATTTAAACTCGCCGAGAAAACTGTGTCGGTTGCAGTGTGAAATCACTCTGAGGCAGAACTTCTAACGGGAAATTCCTCTTTCATGAGCATTAGGTGACCCCCTCCGGTCTCTCGATGTCCCAGTCTAGGACCAAGAGCCCTCCTACAAAACTGTCAAACTTTCGAGCCACCATTCATGTCGACCGGGCACATCAACCACACCAAATATCCCATGGCAAAGTCAACCAATCGAGGATTAGGGATGTTTACTTTCGTTCAAATATCCGTGAGGCGGCCGGTATGGCTAGTGCGGCTTTTATTGAGAATTTTAGTAAATGTATAGGCGACCTAACTAGATCAGTCAAATTTAGAAGGAAATGCACTGCTTTTAAAAGTCGTCGAATAGAAAATCAACCTGTTTAATGAAATATCGAAATAAATAAACTATTGTGAATAAATGACGTTTACTAACTATTTAATTAGATGAGAAAACATCGTCTGGAGAGATAATTAATTTTATATGTACTTCAAAACTAGCGAAGAGTGCGGGTGTTTTGAATTTTAGTGTTGCACTTTGTAATACGCTACATTAATCTTCCCTCACAGATTTAATTCCATTATTTTAGTTTTTTCATTTAAATTCATTTGAAACAGTTAAAAAATGTTCAGAAGTATAACATTTGTATAATAAAAGAAATATAAAAATGGAAAAAAATGATAGTTGTAAAAATGTTAATAATTTTTTTGATTTATTGTAGCACGAATGTTTATATCGCAACAAGGTTTCAACGACTTTGTGATTATTAAATTCTGTATCGATATTTTTCATTATCTACGATAATTGCACTTTTTCCAAGCTTAAATTCAAGCCCCACTAGCACACATAACCTCATCTGGGTCGTCCGTCACTGGCCTCTAGCCAGCTAGTTGGAAAGTCACAGCCCGGTTAGAGAGAAGCGATTGATCAATATCGACCAACTTTCGCCACTTTGCCGGTATAAACAGCCATGCATAATTTAAAGTCAGCAACTGCTGAATAAATAATCGACTTTGGCATGGAACTATCGGGACTCCCAAGTTAACTTACTTCGTCCTTCGATGGTCTGTCTGTTCCGTCGTCGGCTTCATCGGCTGGTCAGATCGACAGTTGCAACTGTTCATTAGATCCATGATTCATGCGCTCGCCCATTTAACTCTGACGACGACGTGGGGTGTTTACTCGAACGCTATGTTTGGCAAATATTGGACTGTGTCGTTTTCTAATTAGTTCACGGTTTGATTCATTCGAACGCGAAGTCAAACCGCTCCTCGTTATCCTACATTAGCACGTGATGTTCAATCGCCTTCACTTGTTAGTGCGCTTAGTTTACTGTAGGGGGAAGGGTTCTTAAGTGCGCATATTGGGTGATATGACGAAATGGCTGATAGATCAAAATGTCTAATGAGTGTTGTTTGGGCAAGGCCGGATTAAGGCATCGAGGGGCAATTTTTCTCGGGGGTCCCTACGAATAATTTTTCTTGATATGTCAATTAATCGAGAATGCAATCTCTTATTAGTGCTTTTCATTCCAAAATTCGTTTCGTTTCGTTTTAATAACTAAATCAGCGACATAAATTTTCTAGTTAAGAAAAAATCAAAAATAGATTTCAAAATATCTTTATTTCGTAGTTGATAGCTTGGTATGTGCTGCATCGAAATCAGCCTAAATATTTCCCTCATAACAATTAGGAAATAACATGAGGACATGAGGATTTCAGACTTAGAAACCAAATTAAAAAAAAAAAAAAAAAACCATAAAAAGTACATTCAAATTATATGGAGATACGGATATAAGAGTTACAGAGTAAAATTCGAACTCTGAAATCAGATTTTATTCAGAACCACAATTCAGTGTTTCAGGCCCGTGTGAAGGACTCGTCCATGGGACGGGTTTTCGAAATTGAAATTTAGCTAGAAATACTAAAAAAAGAAAAAAAAATCAGTAACGTTAATTTTTGCATGGGCTGAAAGTAGAACTTTTTCCAGTTCATTTCCACCAAATGTTAAAATATTTGGTCGGTGACCCCCCATAAAAAAATATTTTTCTGAAATTTTTCTTTTTAACAAACTAAAAAAAATATTTTAAGCGTTTTACAATTATAATGGTGCTAATTCTTCAATTTAAACTTTCAATAATATTAATTTTTAAATCCATTAAAAAAATTTAAAAATTATTTTAAACTCGTTACAGAAAATATGCAATTAAAACAAAGAATAATGCTTTAAAAAATATCTCCTAATCTTAAAATTTTAAAATCGGCTGGCAAATCTTGGCAGCAGTCTTGGAGGGTTGAATTTTCTGAAATCATTAAAATTATCTGTAATTATCTGAATCTATATATGATTCCATTTGAAACCATTTTCTTCTGATTTTTTGACTGTGAAAAAATTGGTGAAATTTTAAACAAATAAGATTAAAGATTACAAAATTACCTAATACTTGATACCACTTTACCTTTTTTGTGAAAACGCTTATGCGATCTAAAGTTGGAACGTTTGACATAATATAAGCTTTAGGAAAATTAAGAAATTAAAATTGGATTTGAGTCAACATTGCGCAACAGGCTTTTAAATGTTTTCAAAACACATAAATTTGAACTTGAAAAACTTATTAAAAATTGTTCAAATTTTCTTAAAAGATTGACTATAAAATTCGGTAAATTGGTTAATTTTTTTTGGAAATTATAATAAAACTAGCTGATTTTACCCGGCTTTGCTCGGGTTCACTTTAAACATAAATCAAAATGAGTTGTTATGGTTTTGCATTAAAATTTTTCCCATGTTTGCCTTTGTGAGCTTGGTAAGTTTTGTTAGTCTTTTTAAAGTTTTGGTTGTGATTGTTTACTGTGTGTATCGTTTTCATAATATTGAAAACTCATAGTTATGAGGTTTGTATTAACAGAAATTCAAAATAATTTCCCTTGTATGCTAATTCATCCTATCACGAAAAACATTGTTCACCCACCATTTTTGTAGGAAGCTTGAATAGATTTAGACTTATACTTGTTTTATCTTCAAATGATAAAACTGTTATTTTTTATTCTTCCCATCCCTTAACTAATGAAAATCTCTTTTGGAGTTTTTCCATCTATTTCAGTTTTCCCATTCATGGACACATCCAATTAATTCTTGTGAAGAGTGGACAGGTAAAATTGAACTCATTAAGGACGAACAATAGAGTGTCCAATTCCCGGTCATTTTACGTTCCAGGGAATCGGGAGATCTGATCATCCTTTTCCCGGGAATTCCTGAGATCCCGGGAAAATGAAAAAGGAGAAAAAACCCCTCTCTACTTTATACAAAATCATAGATACATATATGGTATTCTGTATTCACATATTTTTAGCCTAATTCTGTACTGTGTGTTGCCATAATCGCACGGGGTCTGTAGTACTTTAACGAACAAATTTGATTGCCTCTTGCTGCAAAACTTGGATAAAATTGAGAAAGCTTTTCACTATCGATAGAAGTTGATTTGCTAGACTCCAGGTTATTCATCAAATTTAGTAATATTTCAGGTAGCTGTACTGTTGCACTTATGTTTCAAATAAATTCATTTCTCTGCCGATGATTTTGCTACTGCCCACAGTTTGCGAAACGCAAGTTTTAAATGATAAATATTACTTAATTGAACATTCTATCTTTACTTGTGGTGTTTTTTTAAAATGTGTGACCGTTCACTATGTTACGGCCACGCTAGCAAAGGTGCACCCAGGGGAGCTGACCAAATCGTTTATTTTATTTAGGAGTTTAGGGTAGTTTTAAGGAAATTTCACCTAGCAAAGCAACAAATTAAAATCATACTAAATATTCTAAAAATAAATAAATAAAAAACAGTGAAATTTCATAGCTAGAATATCTGACAGGAGATGGCACAATAAATAAATAAATAAATAAAAAACCACACAAAATACACATGGCAGGTACTGTAAACAGCCTTTTACAACACCACACGAACCACGACACACCCCTGGAAACTCCAGGAGTCGTCTAAAAACAATTTAGACGAGTCTGGAGGAAAATCTAGGAGGAGGAAAAATTGCGTTGAGCAACTTCCTCTTCCACTTGGATCGAGACCGGAGAACAGCTAACACCCAAAATCATAAGCTGTGAAGAACAAAGTTATAATTTTTTAAAAGTGTCTCGCGCGATTAAACGGGACGTCTTTACCCGTCGCGGCAATCCGAGTGTTAAGCGGTTGAAACCACGATAGCGCCAATCACTATCGGGCACAGCTTGGGTCTTGGGAAAATTTGGTGGTGGAACTCAAAAGGGAGTTCCTCCCGCCCGATCTAGACTATCAATACGAAAGACAGGCTCACCTACGAAAGCAGGGAGCTCGCGAACGTTTTCAGGACTACTACTTAGATATGTCCCGAATCTTTAGAAATATCTCGGTTCCCCTAGATGAACAAAAGAAGTTCAATATTATCTTCCGCAATCTCCGGTACGAATACAAAAGCCCCATGCTAGCGGCCAACGTGAGTACTATCGCGCAGCTACGAGAATTTGGGAGGAAATTCGACGCGTTGAGCTGGCAGTGGTACAACAATAGTGGCACAACTCGTGATCGACAATCGGATAGGCAAATTAACGAAATAAGCTCCGAACGTAAACCGAACCCGAACAATCAGTCTTGGAACAGGGGAGGTAATGGGCAGAGGGAGCACAAAAATTCTTATCGTTATCAGGAGAACCCCAGACGATCAGCTGATCACAAACAAATAATAAAGCCTCACGCTGAAACAAAGAGCTATCACACGAACAAACCCACACCCACAATAATCAAACCTGATGTTCAAAAACCCGGTCCAAGTCACCAATTAACCGCCTTAGACAAAATTCTTAAAGCTTACGTTCCCGTCAAGAATGGAACGTGCTTTAATTGTCATGAGTTTGGACATAGATTCTCTCAATGCAAATCAGAAAAACAAATATTTTGTGATGTATGCGGATTTCCGGGATTTTTACAAAAAGATTGTCCATACTGTTTATCAAAAAACGCGTCGAAGGCTATTCCGTGAGGCAGAATAGTCATCAAGACGTTTTCAAAAGTCCTCAAACAGAACAACTAATTAATTCCACCCTCACGCAGTTAGGTTACAACATTGTTCCTGTTGACCCACAATGTGTTGAAGAAGTCAGCACCATTTTTCTTCATACACATGGGGACAACAGGCCGTTTGTTAGAATCGATCTGATGGGAGTAGAACTAATGGCGTTGCTAGACAGTGGTACAAATAAAAATATATTGGGCAAACATTCTGATCGACTCATAGAAAAACTTAAATTACCTTACATTCCAACAAACCTGAAATTAAACACTGCAGAAGGGCATGCTGTCCCAGTTCTGGGAGGAGTTGAAGTCCCTGTGTGGTTCAACGGGGTCACCAAACTGATCTCGTTCGTAGTCGCACCCTCACTAAAACAACAGTGCTATCTAGGCATGTCGTTTTGGGACCAGTTTGGCATCTACCCGTCACTCCGAGAATCGTCTGTTGAAACGATGGACGACACCGTCGAGTTCGGGGAAGATGAATACAAACTGAGTTCTGAAGAGATATGTGAACTAGAGAGTGTCAAGCAGCTTTTTCTGGTTCCCGAACCGGGAAACATCGGGTGCACCGACATGCTTACGTATACAATAGAAATCGACGAAAAGTTTCGTGATTTACCACCCATCAAAAAGAACCCATACCCATGGAGCCCGGACACACAGAGGAAAATTCATCAAGCCTTAGATAACATGATCCGCGATGACATAGTAGAACCTTCCCGTTCGGCGTGGGCTCTACCGGTAGTGCCCGTCGCCAAAAGAGGAAGTGACGCCGTTCGTCTCTGCCTAGATGCAAGAAGATTGAACGAGCGCATCAAAAGAAACGCATATCCACTCCCCCATCAGGATAGAATCCTCAGTCGTTTAGGTTCATTTCGCTTTATTTCCACAATCGATTTAGGTCAGGCTTTTCTCCAGATTCCCCTCAGTCCTGAATCTAGACAATACACCTCCTTTTCGGTACCAGGCCGAGGTCTTTGGTGCTTCAAGAGACTGCCTTTCGGTCTGGTGACCTCGAGCGCAGTGTTGAGTTCATTGATGGACTTAGTACTCGGTTTTGGGGAATTAGAGCCGCACATATTTGTGTATCTTGACGACATTGTTGTCGTTAGTAAAACCTTTCAAGAACACATAAATATGTTGCGAGAATTGGCAGAGAGATTACGTAGAGCTAAACTACGCATAAATATCGAGAGAAATCACACTTTTGTTTATCGGAACTGCCTTACCTAGGATACATCCTTTCGAAGGACGGACTGAGACCCAATCCCGATCGTGTGAAGGCGATTGTGGCGTTTGAAATCCCTAAATCAGTTCGTTCTTTGAGAAGGTTCCTAGGCATGACGAATTACTATCGTCGATTCATTAATAATTTTTAGCGCTCTTACTGCACCACTCACAGACCTTCTTAGGAATCGTCCAAAGAAGGTGGAGTGGTCAGCAGAGGCAGATCAAGCGTTTCGTGCGATAAAGGAAAAACTGATAAGTGCTCCAATCATGTCTACCCCCTAATTTTGACCTACCGTTTACAATACAGACGGATGCAGAGTGATCATGCAATTGCCGGCGTACTGACACAAGTACAGGACAATCACGAGCGTGTCATCGCATATCATTCAGAAAAAACTCAAGGGCGCAGAATTAAATTATCACGCCGCCGAAAAAGAGGGCCTAGCCGCTTTGAGATGCATTGATAAATTTCGTTGTTACGTAGAGGGCACGAAATTCACGCTTGTGACAGATTCGTCTGCCCTCACGTTCATAATGCGCGCCAAATGGCGGACCTCATCACGGTTATCTCGTTGGAGCATCGAACTACAACAGCATGATCTTGTACTAAAACACACCGCAAAGGCTCCGAAAACACGGTACCGGATGCTTTGTCCAGATCCTTGGAGGTTTCTGAGCTGAACACATCCTTAGATTGGTACTCAAAAACTCTAGCGGCAGTCCAAAAGGACCCTGAGAGTTTTATCGACTTCAAGGTAGAAGAGGGAAAATTATTTAAAATTTGCTATCATCGCAATCTGATGTACTCGACTACGCATTCGATTGGAAACAAATGTGTGCCCGAGTCGAAGCGAGAGGAAATTCTACGTAACGAGCATGACAATGCATTCCATGTTGGCTATGAAAAAACAAATCCAAAAAGTAAAAACTCGGTTTTATTGGCCGAAAATGGCCGCTTATATTAAAAAGTATGTAGCCAACTGTGATTACTTGTAAACGCACAAAAACATTCCACGACATCGGGTTGTTCCCGAAAATGGGGAGATCAACGAATAACCACTAAGCCGTTCCAAATTCTTACAATCGATTACATTCAGTCTCTTCCGAGGAAGTGCCAAAGGCAATGCTCATCTTCTTGTTATGATGGACTTATTCTCGAAGTACTGCCTTTTGGTACCCGTTCGGAAGATTTCTGCTGTAAGCGCTTGTGAGATTTTGGAACAGCTCTGGTTCCGAAGGTTATCAGTACCACAATACCTTATATCGGACAATGCGTCCACGTTCCTTTCAAAGGAATTTCAAACAACTACTAGAAAAATATAGTGTCCAACATTGGACAAGCGCTCGTCATCGTAGCCAGGCAAACCCCACGGAGCGACTGAATCGCACTATAAATGCGATGATCAGGAGCTACGTGCGGGAAAACCAACGAGTTTGGGGACTCACGCATCTCCGAAGTGGAGTTTGTATTAAACAATACGGTTCACTCGACGACCAAGTACACGCCATATAAGGTAATTTTCGGTCATGAGATTGTGACCAAAAGGGACTGAGCACCGGCTCCAAGATGATCAGGAACTCACGGATGAGAACCGTCCTTAGTAGAATGTCCAATATCAAAAGATCTATCCACGACCAAGTAGTCGATCATCTCCGGAAAGCTCACGAGCAAACAAAAAAGAAAATACGACCTCAGACATCAACGGTACTCACCAACGTTTTCAGTTGGTCAGCGCGTTTATAAGCGTACGTTTAGGCAATCATCCGCGGGGGATGGTTTTAAACGCCAAAATTAGGCCGAAGTGTATGAACGCAATGTATCATTTTATCAAAAAAAGGATCATGTTCGTACGAGGTTTCGGATCTCGCTGGCCGGAATCTCGGAGTATTCTCGGCAGGAGATTTACGAGTGTGAGGAACAGTTTGTTCAAATGGTTAAAATCATAAATTGAAGTTTTATAAGAAAGATTTAGGAAATTGTGTGGATAAACGTATCAGATCAAAAAGAAGTTTCTGATGCGTCGTCGTGATCACCAGTCCAAGTTGTAATTATAACTATTAGTTTATCAAAAGCAATGCTTTAAAAGGTAATTTATATTAAAAATTATTTAACTTATTGTGATGGATTTAAGTGTGATGAAAATTATTAGATAACAATAAAAATGTATATCAAAAACTGTTATTAATGGTCTACAAATGTATTATTTACACCGAAAAATATGAGGATGAAAACCACAAAAAGGAAAAATCTAAAAAAAAAAAATAACAAAAAATCAAATTATGAAAAACCGATCTTCGAGTTATAAATGATCTGTGATAAAAACAAAATGGCTTCCTTCATCGCTCGTTAATTTTCTTCTTGATCGTTGAGGAAAGCGTGATTGTATTTTGATCAGTTCGTTTCAAAAATGTGTGAAAATTTGTCTTTGTGAAATCAACTCTTTTTTTAAAATGTTATTATTTATTCTTTTTTTAACTTGTTATTTATTTAGGCACAGATGTTTGAAATTAATTTTGATAAGCTTTTGTAAGAGAAACGTGAAAAAAAAATGCAAAGGAAAAGGAAAGTGAAAATTTGAAGTGATCAGGGCCCGATCCTTCAAATAGAAAGGTTCAATATCTTAATCACTTAATTCCATGGTTTCTTTAACAAGATCGAATCAAAATCCATGCTTTATGCATTCAATCAAGCAACGAAAGGAGCTTTTGTTCTCCGCCATCTTTCTTTCAACCACGTTTCTTCTAAGAGAACTGGGGCACTCTGTGAAACGTGTTCCAGCTACAGTAAGAATGAATGTTTTGTAAAAAAAAAAAAACGCAATTTTGAATTTGTTTATCGTTGAATTGTTTGTTTATTTATATTAAAGTTTGTTTATTGATTTAGTCATTTTCTTCGTTATTTATTTAGTAATTATAAAAAAAATCCATGACATATAATGGAAAAATTTGGAAATTTGTTTAAAGTTCAAATGAAATTGAATATTCTAAACTACTGATGGAAAGCAGTTTTGAGTTGGTACAGGTGCGGTACTACGATGTATTTTTGAAAGTCTCCCATAAGAAAAAATTGCTTCCACAATTTTTTCACGTTACGTGTGGGGTAGTGTGACCGTTTCACTATGTTACGGCCCACGCTAGCAAAGGTGCACCCAGGGGAGCTGACCAAATCGTTTATTTTATTTAGGAGTTTAGGGTAGTTTTAAGGAAATTTCACCTAGCAAAGCAACAAATTAAAATCATACTAAATATTCTAAAAATAAATAAATAAAAAACAGTGAAATTTCATAGCTAGAATATCTGACAGGAGATGGCACAATAAATAAATAAAATAAATAAAAAAAACCACACAAAAATACACATGGCAGGTACTGTAAACAGCCTTTTACAGACACACACACGAACCACGACACACCCCTGGAAACTCCAGGAGTCGTCTAAAAACAATTTAGACGAGTCTGGAGGAAAAATCTAGGAGGAGGAAAAAATTGCGTTGAGCAACTTCCTCTTCCACTTGGATCGAGACCGGAGAACAGCTAACACCCAAAATCATAAGCTGTGAAGAACAAAGTTATAATTTTTTAAAAGTGTCTCGCGCGATTAAACGGGACGTCCTTTACCCGTCGCGGCAATCCGAGTGTTAAAGCGGTTGAAACCACGATAGCGCCAAATCACTATCGGGCACAGCCGGGAAAATTTGCGAATCGACCGAACCCAGGTTGAGTGGCCTGATCTTCGTGTTGGACGAATACACGAGGTCCTCAATCAAACTGAAGAGCCGACATCATAGCTACATCGCCAAAACCACGTCGAAACTGGGGGCCGCGATAGCACCAAGGTCTATCGGGTCCAGAAACGGAGACAGAGGCCGACGGTGTATCCAGGTGGGGCCATAATCGTTCAATCGGTGCAGTCGAATCCTTCCGAAGTCTGGAGTTTGGCATCAAGGTACCCACTTGCCCTGGCGAGGGTTGGCATTCTTGACCACGGTGACCTCGGACGGTGGTAAAAGACCAAGCAGCGGAGAGCCAAGACGAGCAGCAGCGCGCATCGACGGGCCCTCACACGACACACCACACACTAAACCGTAAGTTGATTGTTGGAAAATAAGATAGGGACAAAGCTTAGGTCAGGGAATTAGGGCACGTGCCGAAAAGTTATTCAGAACAATAAATCGATTTTGTTCCGGCACTCTAACCCTTGAATTCTTACTTGAGCTAGAAAGCCGACCCTGGGTGTCTTTTGAAGAGTCCTTGTGACTGAGCGGGCTGTAACATTAGGGATTGTTACAAATGTTTCAAAGTTTTATCAGAAAAGTGCAGAATTTTCTTATATAATTTATATATATTTTCAAAGGTTGCAAGACACCACAATTAATCAAAATTAGCTCTTAAATTCTATGCACCTGATTAAAAAAAAATTTGGCGGCCTTGTGTAATTTATCAAAATCCTTAAATTGTCAAGTTGAGTATTAAGAAAAAAAAAATAAACACAAATTAAAGATGATGTTAAAATTGGTTGGTCGTTTGAAGAATATTTCATATAAGCATTAAATTTTTAAAGTTTTAAAAGTGTTTTATAATTATAAAAAATTATAAGTAATAACCTAATGGATAAACTTGTTTAGATGCATTTCTTATTAAAAACTAAAATCAAAGACAAGATAGGGTTTAATTTTAAATTGTAAAACGAAATCGAAAGTTAAAAACTAGTTTCAATTCGTAAATGTTATGTTTTGTTGCAGAATGAAATGTCTTAGGCCTAGAGTGATATGGGATTAAAACCGCCGGAGGCGAGAAAATTTTACGACGTGTTTGTGAACACTTATTTATTAACATCTTTTGGGATGAAATAATTTCCCGTTACTATGGTAAATACATTTCTTGATCTGAAAAATTTTTCTTTGAAAAAATCACTATGGAAGGGGGAAGAGCTTGTTAAACCCCTTTAAATCCACCCCCCGTACGGCCTTGCAGTGTTTCGAACTAAAATTTTATTTTCACACCTATATTTGGGAAACCAATTATAAATGCAATTCATAAACAAACTTGAGGAAAGTAACAATCAGAGCCATAGAAGGAATCATCAAATTTTTAATTCAAACTTATAATTTTATTTAAATTTCTTTTTTTTTAAACACAAAACCATCGTTTTTATTTAATTTGTTAAAGTTTTAAAAATTTGGGGCGGTTTACGATTTTCAATTTAACATTTATTTAACCCTCCAAAACTGTTCGGGTCAATATGACCCGAAGCGCACATTTCAAACATCTTTATCATCATTCCAATATATTGATGAACTGGGAATTTTGACAGACCAAGTATGTTCTATGAAAATAATGATCAAATTAACGACAAAAAACAAAAATTTGAGTTTCGATAATCGGTTCATTGGGAAATAAAATACAGTTTCGCAAAGCCAAAATTGGATGTCGTTTTTTTTAAGTAAGATTTTTTTCTATCGAAAGATCTGATATAGCGGTCAAAACTTTCATTGGACTCCAGCATGGCTATACATTGTCGGATTGATGGATTCTTGACGATTTCAAACATCAATGAAACACTTAAATACAAAAAAGCTGTCAGAAGTTATGAGTATTTGAAAAATAAAATTGATTTTTCGGACTTTTTACTTTATGAACCAGTTTCTGAAAACCTGGTAATACAAATCGTCTTTATTTTGAAATGTTGAGTAATAAGAATAAATTACCTACACAATGAATATAATATCATCATAATCGGTTAACATTTACAGCCAGGAGAACGAAATCAAACTACAACTCAAATTTCCCCGAAACGGATATTTAGCGAACGGCTTTGGAAGGTTAATATTGGAAACAACCCCCCCCCCCCTCCCCCCCCACCCCTTTCCTCCTTCCAAATTTCCAAAAAAGCCGAAGGGGGAAATAAATAAAGTTTGAAGTATTTTATGTAAATTTCGAAAAAAAAAATTGCAAATATCCGAAGAATCACAGCACTAAAAACAAATATTGGAATATGAGAGTTGTTTTACCTTTAATATGCTTGATTTTATTGAATTTTTCGTTTAAAAATTACATGATTAATAGATTTTATGCAATGATATAGTATGCAGTTTTGTGGCATACAATCTATCGTGCAATTTATTTGTTTTTCGCATTACTTTTTATCCCCCCCTCGCGATGTTCCAACTCCGAGTGACAGAAGAAGAATTTGAAATTTGGAAATTTGTTCCGGCCTAATCAGTAATCATTAAAAAGTTCATAAAATTTAGAAATCTCATAGTTAAAAACTTTAAAAACAATTCAAGACTTAAAAATTTCAATAAATTGTATCTTCACTTGTTTTGAAAACATTTAGAGATTTATCAATTGGAAAATAAGGCCCTTGGAGCCCAAGGAGAATAAGTGCGTAAAAGCTAATTTCGAGAAGCAAGTCTTAAAACTTCGTTGTGTTCCAGTTTATGAGAATTATCTTATTAAATGAAAACAAAGCATTTTACAACATTTTACCAAAAAAAAATAATTTGTTATTTGACGTTCATTGAGGCGACACATATTTATAATAATTCATGTAAGGTAATTTTCCACTACATTTCAATCGCTGTATGTTTTTGCGTCTTTGCATGATCAATTGGGCATTGGAAAGGGACTTGTAGTCACTATCAATCGATTATTTATAGTGAATTTTCGAAAAATTATTTCGTACACATACATTTTTTGTACTTTTCAAACTTTTGTACAAGTCTCGAATCCGTGACACACTCCATATATCCAAAAATAATTAATTTTTGATCCACTTATTGATGGTTAAAATTAAGAAAAATATTTAACTGAATACTATTTTGTCCACTAGAATGATCACCTAATGCCATCATATAAATCACAGTTGATGGTAAATTTAAAACATTATTTGCTATTGAAAAGATAAGTAAATTACGTTTTTTTTTTTTAATTTTTGGTCCCGATGAAACAACACTACTTTCTGAAAATCACATAAGGATTGGTGGCAAAGAGGAATAAGTACATTACTTAGAGGAACTTTGGAGGCAAAGGGGAATAAATAAGAGATCAGAATAAAATTATTATTTAAAAAGCATATTTGGCGGTCTAGAATTAGTTCTAGGTGCTTATCTCAGTTTTTTTTTTATTTTGTCACTTATACCCCTTGGGCTCCAAAGGCCTCAAATGATATGCTGAATTTGGGATATTTACTTCAGAAAGAAATTTTTTGAAATAGAAGTACCTACATCAGAATCAATAGTAGAAAACTTCAGTTGGAAAAGTTTCAATTTGAATTTCTAAAATAACATAGAAATTGGAAGAAAAACTTAATAAAGAATCTCGTTATGGCCGATTGGACTAGTCTGAGCAACTAATGAATTTTTTCAAATTGATTTTCGCAAATTTTAAAAGGTAAGAGAGATTGGGGTATCATGGGTCAATTTTTTTCTTTGCTTCATAACTTCTTTATTATAAAATATAAAAGAAAAAAAATAAATAGAAAGGTTTTCAACATTCATTATAAGATATTATTAGACTTTTTTTTTTATTTTTAAATGCATTAATTTCCCGAGTTTTGACTGTTTAAAAAAAGTATTTTTATTTATGGGTTTTGAAAAACTGTGGGGAAATGTGAGCCTCCAAATCCAAATTGACTAGATAACGAGCAAAATTTATGAGTTGACCCAAAACTGAAATTTTATAACTCAATTAGTTATTTCAAAGCAATTTTAGATGAGGAAATAGAAAGGAGAGTTGTGGATGATCGTCAAGTTCCTAAAACCTGGCTCGTTCGTCTCTATCGCATTGGAAAAAATGGACAACATATTTTTCACAACTCTTTATTTGGCATAAGAAAACATTGCATATAGGAAGGAGATATTTTGAGTTTTGAATGTGTATACAAAGACCAAAATAAAGGTGGCCCACGGATGCAATTTTCGGTTGCTTGTTTAATTATGCAAGTACATTTTTCTAGGCTAGTTAAATAAATGAAGCATATGATACGTACATATACATATAAGTCAACCTCATATAAAATCACATGCTTACGCAAAGCGACGACGATGACAGTTGGATTGATATTTTTCTTTAGAGATGCCCACTTTTCCCCATGGCCCACGTTACCCCACTCTCCCCTACCTATTTGTAAGGTTGATTAAATTTTTATATCAATACATGTTTCGTTTGGTTAAGCGCATTTCAACGATTATGTAACGAAAACTTCATGATGTATCTGAAAGCTACAAAACAATGAACGAAAAATGTATTTCAAATTCCTTTTGGACCTCCCCCGTTGGGTAACGCTTTTCTTTGCTATCCAAAAAAAATGGGACCCGTCCTTCAGAAGGGTGAGAAAATTCAGACAGGCAACAAACAAACAAACTAACGAACAAACAAGAGGCTTACAATTTGCGTATCTATTTATATTGCGCGCAATTCCATAATTTTATGAGATTTCCGCAGCATGAAGTGCATTGAAAGAAAATATCGCATATTACTCTGAATCGTAGGGTAAAAAAAAATACAACCTCTATTTACCGATTTCCTCCCAGGCAGCCGCGTCACGCAACGACAATACTCCTTCCACGAAAAATTTCTCCCACCCACCTTCCCAGTTAATTCGATTGCCGTTTCGTGTTGTTTGCTTGACCTGACTCAATCGTCTTTTCCAACCCACTGCACTCTGGGTGGCCCCAAGTCATCCAACGAATGCCGGCAGCCATCTCGCGGAAAAGCGTCGTCCTTTTTGGACGGAGAGCGAAAATTCAGCGAGATTCACTCTGGCAGATCTCCGCAAAGCAAAACGTCGTTCACTCACTATACTATTATGAGGGTTCATTTTGGTCCCTCTGCACCTTTCTCCCTGAAGCCCCCCTAAGGAAGGGGCCAATGGGGTCAAATCTGCTAAGGGTTGTCAGTTGCCAGAGCGTGTCGTTTGGTCGACGGAACCAAAAGAAGGAAAAAAAAAATAACGAAAAACTTTCTAATTCACGCCACTGCAGCTTCATCAATAAGCTTAAAGGAACATATACCAACAGTAGCGCTAGTGTGACATGGCACCGATCCGTGTTATGTTTTGAACCGTCGAAAGCGACTACGGCCAAGTCCTGCTGCTGTTTGCTGCTATTGCTAGTGCTGGGGCTTTTTCACTCTATTGATTTTTCCGGCGAGCAAATGTTGTTTCTTAGTTGCTCCGGGACAGTTTTTCCGAACCGGGCTGTTATTCAGCGAAACGTGGCTTGGGTTAGCCGATAGCGGAAGCCAAAGACAGGCACAGGATGATTCGGTTCCATCGGTGACAGAAAATTGTTTATGGCTCTGCAGTGCCAAAAGTTTCAGAATCTAATATGTAAACATATGGTAAAAATGTTTACCAAAAAAAAATTTTTAGAACAGTATCTAAGAACTGTGCAAGAGTAATAGAAAATGTTCGTGATACTTCAATTGAGGTTTTTTTGTGAAGAACCACCATGATGATCGATTTTTTCCATATCAACTCAAACAAGGGTAAAAAAGCAATGAAACTGAAAACCATTCCGAGTTCTTTTCGAAACCATTGAAAGTTTACGATAGCTTGATGAAGTTCTATGCCTCTTTATGGGAGACCTTCTTGTTTTGGAATAGCAGATGATGAAATTCCATTCCGTTTTATTTGGAAGCAATTAGTTTTATACCTATCATAATTTTAAATGAGAATGTCACAAAAAATGTATAATTATTGTTCCAAAGAGTGAACAAACCCTTTATGGGGATATTTTGTTGATTCGGTGGTTGATAATGTACTCATCACTTTACTGCACTCACGAATATAAAATTTTGATCAAGTCAATGTTTTTGTGAATTAAACCATTTTTGATACAACTGTTAATAACTTCTAACTGAAAAAGGTTATCCATTTTTACTACTTTGGCTAGGAAACTTTGACAGACATTTTCTCACAGTAGATATTTTTTCATGAAACTTTCTTTTAATCTAGTTAAACTTATAAACTAAGTATCAATTGAAATTTGAATATTTTACATACTCTATAAACACTTTTCTGGTAGTCAACATGACATAAACACTTTTTTATTCATTCAGAGGCGAAGATGAATATTATTAGAAACAATCACTTAATGTCGGCTTTCGTCCTCAACTAGGGTGGGTGTGCCTAATTTCGCTATATTTTAACAGAGGTTTTTGGGTTTGATAAGAGAAGGCCAAAACTTCAATTGTAAGACAAAATTTTAAAAATTCTTTTATGAAAAGGTGAAAGTTTGAAATAATCATTTTTAAGCTTTAATTTTTAAATCTAATATTTTTTTCAAAGTGCTTCGATGTTCCTCATTTGGCACTTTTTTATAAATATTAACGTAAGTTATTATGGACATATTAAGAGAAAGTGTATCGGTCTTTTCAAAAATAGGGGAGAGTGGTGTAACGTGGGCCATGAGGAAACGTGGGCCACTCTAAGTATCTCAGCTGTGTGTTTATAAAAAAAATTTCAATCCAACTGTCGTCGTCGTCGCTTTGCGTGAACATGTTTTTCTATATGTTATTGACTTATGTACGCATAATATGCATCTTTTATTTAACTAGCCTAGAAAAATGTACTTACATAATTAAAAAAGCACCCGCAAAATTGCATCCGTGGGAGACCTCAAGTACATAACAAAAATATGCTCATACGCTTATGATCTCAGTTTTGTCATTTTCTTTCACGTGGATAAGGAATTTTTGATGAAACATCCATAAGTCACCCAAACGCATCCAATTTGCAAATCATAGTTTGTGGGGAATCGTGGGCCACATTTTGTGGGGTATCTTGGGCCACCTATATTTTCCTGTTTTTATACACATTCAGAACTTAAAATACGTTTTTCCTATCTGCAAAGTATTCTTATGCCAAATAAAGGGCTATGAAAAATATCTTGTCCATTTTTTTCCAGTGCGATAAAGACGAACGTCAATTCTATATAAGGAATTTTGTCGAAACGTTCGCGAGTCAAGAATAATCAACTATTCGATCATACACAACTCTCTTTTTTATTTCTTCATCTGAAATTGCTTTAAAATGACGAAATGAATTTTGAAATTACAGTTTTGGGTCAACTTATGAACTTGGCATGTTATATGGTCAATTTGGATTTGATGGTCCACGATTGCCCACAATTTTCCAAAATAAAAAAAAACCACAATCAGAACTCGGGAAATTTATGAATTTAAAAAAAAAGCCCAATGATACCTTGGAAATGTACAAAACTTTACCATTATTTTTCTTTTTATCTTTTAAAATAAATGAATTATGAAGCAAGGAAAAAAAGTGACCCATGATACCCCCTTCTCCCCTACTTTATTTGTTCCTGATCTTGCATATGGTTATATTGATTATTAGTTTAATGAGAAAATTCTTAACTGTCATACTTTCATCATAATTTTTATAATATTTTTTTTATGATTTTGAAACAGAGGAAACAAGCTTTTTTAAATTATACACGACATATGTTTATCTCAGTTTTGAAGATAGTAGTTGAAATTGAGCTTATTATTAATTAAACTTTTTATTTTTTAAAAGATACTGTTGAGACTTGTATGATTTCTTCTAAACTATTTTTTTTTTCATTTAACATTTAGTTTATTTGAATAAGTAGAAAATTCAGTAGAAAAAATTAAACTATCATGAAGACCTTGAACTTGTTGTACTTTTGATGTGGAACTGAATTTGAAACCCAACAATCTGTTTTGAGCTTCTCTACGTATAATTTTATAGGTCAAAATATGACATTTAAAATTGTCTCAACAAAGGTAGCAGATTGTCTAATTTTACCGGGTTTTCCCGAATTAAAAAAAAAAAATTGGGGAAAAGTCTGGCTCAGCCTGGTTTCTCGGATTTCTTTTGCGAAGCCCGAATTTTACTGGATTTATTGTCATTCCCATTCTTCAAACAAATATTGTATTAAACATTTTTTAATTTATGCGTCCAAAAGGGTGTTTTCAAGCTTAAATACGATTTTAAATCTGCTGATATATTTTGATTAAAAAAAAGCTTTTTCTTTATATTTGATGAGTAATTCCTAGTTTTTGACCAAATTTACCAAGATGTTTCCCGGATTATTTATTCGTCAATTTTGAAATCATATGCCCGGATTTTGCTAGGTTTTAGATAAAATTGTCCGGATTTGTCCGGCCTTAGTCAACCTTAGTCTAAATTATGGGTCAGGCGGGCCAAATTTTGGCTGGCTGGCGGGCCACACCATCGTTTTTTTAAAATATTATCAGCAAAAAAATGAATAACTGATTTTTAATAATGGTATAATGAATAAAATTTTTCTTTTATTTGTTTTCTTTAAAAATTATTTAGGTATGTATGAAAGACAGATTTATGAGATTGGGTACAGGTTTCTATATACTGTTTCTACACAGATTGATTTATAAAATAATTTGAAGAAAATTTGAGAGCTCGTTTCTCAGACCAAATTATTATTTTCTAATTTAGTAGTGACAACAATTTACGACTAAAACAGCATATGTGTTCATCCAGACAAAGTGAATATAGATCTATGTTATATGGAGCAAAAGTTATGTCAATAACTTAGTTTTTAATTTAATGTTTAAACTTCTGTTAGGTCTATTTGTTGTAGAAGCGTCTAATAGTGTGGAAATTCCAAAGTTAATTAATTTTTTTTTTATGATCTTTTATTTTAAAAAAATACAAAATTCGGATTTTTGACTTCTGTATCCTGATGAGTTGTTTAGCTTTTCCTTAAAAAAAAGGAAAAAAAATATATTTTAACATGTGCGTACTGTTTCACAAATGCCCATTTCAGATGCCTTAGTTTTATGATCAGTTATTCTCTTGAAGAACAAGATGTTCAGAAACTCATTTTAAAATTATTAATTTAAAATTTAACCAGACTTCCAGCATTGATAGTTTCAAAACTGAACTAACTTAAACAATTCAAAATTCATATTCATAAATGCGTACTATAGAATCAAATTTTCAGTCAGTGACCGCGGCTATAGAAACATCCAAAGATTTTTTTTTATTTGACATTATCCATACAGGTTTTTAAAATTTGAAAAGGTATTTGATATAAAAATTTTCTGTAAAATGAACTATATTTGAGAACCACATATTTTTGTAATTTTTCAGCAGATATTATAACATGGCACATCTAAACGCTTTGAATGTTAATTGAATTTCATAAGAAATATTTAGATAAAAGTTAGTAGTGAAAATCTAAATATCACAACTAAGCTGATAAAAAGTCTGCAAAAATGAGCGAATTTGAGCGAAACTTACAAATGTAGTAAATTCTTCTCTCTAAAATGCATAAAACACTAAACATTGACAAATAAATGGTTAATTCGTAAACAAATGTGTTTTGATGATTGCTATAATTTCGTACTAAGTTTTAAAGAATTTTTTTTATTAAATATCATATTATTCTCTCTATGAATCCTTTAAAACCCTTAAAAATTCATCCTAGTGCAATGCACCCATTTATGAGCTCTCATCACATTAAGAATAATGGTATGAGGTAAGTAAATAAGGGAAATTCTTCGCAATGCACATATGTTATTCAAAAGTACTGTAAAATATTGAAAAATAAAAAAAGGATTTCCTCCGACTTTTGTTTCGATACAGATTTTGATAAACTTCATCTCAAAATGGAACAGAACCTATCAAAAACCTTAACTCCTAAATGGAACTAAGATTGGAAGGCAATCATGCTGGAAAAAGCTACGCGGGCCATAAAAAAGCAGCCGCGGGCCACATGTGGCCCGCAGGCCATGGTTTGGCCACCCATTTTCTAAACCATATATGATTTTTTTTAATTTTTGTATATTTATAAAACTTTTTCATGCCTTGTTTTCTAAGCGTTTTATCTTAAAAGTGAATTCATTAGATTTGTTTTTTTCCAGCCATTTCGTGAAACGGCTGTAGGTGAATTAACTCCTTAGGCGCATACAGGATCACTTTCTCCTACTGTAGCAATATTAGCATCATGATTTGTTTTTTTTTCCAAAATCAAACCGTTGTTCTCGCTAACAAATGGATCAATTTGTTCTTCATACACATAACAGAAATTGCGTTCATATCGGTTTAGTGCATAACGTTTTTCTTTGAACTTTTTTACAATGCTCATGCCCATTAAGTCACGAATACGGATGATGTTTCGTTTTGAAATAGACACATGGCTCATGTTTTAACTTAAAACGGATTTTTAGTAAAGTTTAGTAAAGTTAAAATCAAATTAGTATTAACAACTTTACTTCAAGTAGGTTTTCATTTCAAAAACATGCTACCACTTCGATATAGTTTGGAACAATTTGACTATTTTTTTAGGAACACACGTAAAAAAAGTGCTCCTTAATATGGACATACATATGTAGCATTATTTTAGTTTTTACTTCATAAAATATGATTTAAACATTCTTATTACAAAAATCATGATGATAAAGAATCCGACAAAAATTTTAAAACATATCGGTTGGAAAATACATCTTTGAACTTCCATTTCTAAAATAGTTTTTTAAGAAACATGCTAAGAATCTCGTTCAATTTGGACATACTTTGAAATCATCCGGTTTTTACCAAAAAATATTGTGAGTTATGAAACTAAATAGTATGTTTGATTAAGGTTCAGATGAACTGTTACATAATCAATTGTTTTGTAGTTGTTATAAGTCGAGAATAACGTCCCAAACAGTCAATAATGGTATGTCAACATTAGGCACTCATGCCAAATTAGGAACACCCACTCTACCCCTTCAGGCGAGATCAGAATCGGGAGCAAAACTTCTCAACATTGAAGCCCACGCCTCAGAGATGGAAACCGTTAGAGAGTCGACACTACGCTCATATTACCTGAATCCAAATATGCAATGATTTTTATCTTCAAGCTTTTTTTAAATTACTTTTAAAAAAAAGTCAAAATCATATAAGACATTTCTGACTTTTTGACAAAACTTTAAAACATTACAAAAATTTAAAAATAAAGGTTTTAATTTAATTATCAACTTTCCCCAAGGCAGCAAGTTATTTGCAAAAACAAAAGTGATAGAAGTTTTTTTTTTGATTTTGATTACTCCATTCTGTATCATACGGGAATTTAGATGAATGTTTATGAGTTTATGACTAAATCGAATTTTAGAGAATTTTTTGAAGCAAAAATCAAATCGTTTTGCAGTTTGAACAAATTAGTTCAATAAAATTAAACCTTTTTTTACTTTTTTCAGTAAGATCAGGAGTACTTGTAATGATATTTTCCAAATTTTGAAATACTGGGAATTTGAATAATTTTCAAGCTATTTTTTCTAAATTGAATAAAGTATAGTAAAAAATCCGGAATGTTTTTTTTTCAAAACTGATTTATTTTTAAACTTATTAACTCCATGTCAGTAAAACTGGAGTTGAAAGATAAAATCTAACAAAAGATATTAGTTTAGGACGCCAAAATCTACCCAATCAATCATTAAACACTAAGCACTTAAATATTGTTACCTTGAGTTATCAATTGAATTCTATAAATTTGTTTTTAAATTGTTCGACGTATTTATTGAAATTTTTTTTTTTTAAACTCATCTTTTTCATCATAATATTTTGTTTTGATTCTATGCGTCTATGTTTTTCAATTCTAATTTTTTGTGATTTTAAAATATTATATTCTTCCAGCGTGTAAATCTAAATTTTAAATAAGAAAAACGGATTTTCTACCTTTTGTTCTTTCCAGGAACTATTAGTTCAACTTGCTGCGGAAAAATATTTAGAGCTTTAAATTTCTTGTTATTTAACCTGCGCTTGATAAAGTTATTTAAAATTTATTTTTCTCTTTTTTGTAAATTGAACCTTATTATCAATTATGTGTTTGAAAAGAATCTGTTAAGATCAAAATTGAAATTCCTAATCGAGAGT
Source organism: Uranotaenia lowii (assembly GCF_029784155.1). Lineage (NCBI taxonomy): Eukaryota > Metazoa > Arthropoda > Insecta > Diptera > Culicidae > Uranotaenia > Uranotaenia lowii. Next base: position 258,354,991 of record NC_073693.1, read on the forward strand.
TGATATTTCTAGTATTCAAGTCATGATTAAATATATTTTCAAAATCAAGATATTGCAGCAAATTTTTTGTTTCAAACTTTAACTTATAAATGTAGAAAATGTGAATTAATATGAAAACTTAAGTCCTCATTTTACAAACAATTTCACTCATGCTAGAAATATTCAAGATTGAATTAAGTTTAAATATTTTTTGACGTTTTTAAAAAATTCTCCTTTTTTAAAATTTGGGAAAAAATTTACAAGAAAAAAATTTCAATAACTTTTTTACAGAAGTCATTACTTCTTCGGAAAAGTTTATCATCGAGTCAAAAATTTATGTTTTCATAATATCTCTAATGTGCTTCAGTTTTGCCAAAAAATGTACAATTCTATTTAATGATTTTTTCATATTTTCAAAAGATATCTCGAAAACAAAAACTGATAGATAAAAAACTTAACGCTACATAATTTGTTAAAATAAGCTCTTTATTTCTGAGTCCTTTTTAATTTGAAATCATAGTAAATTTCTGACCTGATATACCTAATAAAGGTTCGGATTTTTTTTTCAAATCTGGCTTTATATTTTATGTTTTTTGACTTTCTTACAGAAAGGCATCACGAACGGCTAGTTGGGGATATCATTAATTAAGGGTCCAAGACCCCACTTTATATATACCAATCGACTCAGCTCGACGAGTTACGATGATGTCCGTGAATTTGTATGTTCCATTTAAAACGTTCTTACCACATTAACTCTTATTGTAGGTTTCACGATTTTGATGAATTTAGTATCAAAAAATTGGATTTTATTTTCCTGTAGGTCATATCTCAAAACCAAAAAAAAACAATTTTTTTTAAATATTTCTATTCCATAGAACATATCATGCTTACGTTGGCACCACTAGTGAGCGTCAAGAAATGTGGCTCTCAAACTTGAACAGTTTGAAATATTTTGATTGTAAATGAATTCGTTGAATATCAGTTCGCTTATCCTCCAAAAAACGTACTGGCCACCTTTTTTATATTGAGTTTAGTAATTTTTGATATCGATTTTCTTTAATCATAATCTTTTTTATAGATTAATAATATATAATTCAGAAATATGGAATCCATTATTGTGTCATTTATTTCCAAAGATAATTGACACTCTGTAAGAAAGCCTCCAATCCACTGATAAGTGTATTAAATCGGGTTTTTTTTATATGCACTCATTCTTAAGGCCGAAGGTTTATATTCTGGTTTAATTCGAAAGTATTAATCGCATTCGTTTGCTGGTGCTTCGGAAATATTTATTCATATTTGTTAACTGGACTGGTTTTTAATTTGTTTTAAAGCGAATTCTTAGTTTAGAATAAGGAACATAATTTTGAATGATTAAATAATGACTTATCGGAAAAAGCAATGATTTGAAACTTTGATCATGATTTATTTTATGTTTTGAATTTTTGTGATGGCCAGGAGTAAGAAAATGGATGGATGGAAGAATTTTCACATTTTTATGCACTTTTGGAATTATTATTATCTCTAGCGAAATTTGAATTTTTAGACCCCCCCCCCCCCCCTCATTATCGTGTCCTTCACGCGGGCCTGGCTAGTTGCAATTTGCAATAGATATTTTGATGAAATTATCATGACCATAGTGTTTTCGACAACAAACATAGAGAGTTAACAAAAAATACCAGGTACAAAGTAGTTGCAATAATATTTCATTTACTAAATTAATGTTACATGGTGTGATGGTTGAAAATACTATTACGCAGAAATGGTAAAATTTTCATAACAACATTTTTTAAATAGCCACACAACTTTTTTACGCATATGTTTACCATTTCTAGAATAAAATCAGTTCATAGCAACCTCCCAACAGTATATTTCGGTAGCACTTAATTTTCCTTGATCGGTCGGTATGATACTTTTGAGTAAAGTTTGGGAATAAAAATTCACCCTTCATTTCATGATTTTTTATTATTTCTCGAAAAAAAAACTAAATGGTGCGCAATGATGAATACACGAAGGAAAAAATAATGTAAAAATATTATTTTTCCGTATTTCAAGCAAATTTGCATCAACATGAAACGGTTTTACCCCTTTGTTCTCCAAAGATGACAATAAGATATAAATGCTTACTCTTAATTTCTTTTGCTCTAACCGTAGTTTCTGCATAAGAACTTCTTTATCTAATATAGTTTTCTGGACACCGTGAGAGTTGAAAATTTAGCTGGGAGTAGTTACGCGATAATAGGCGGGTTAAATGTGCATATCAAGGGGAATACTCATCTTCTCGCAAATTTCAATAGATAGGAGTCTGAAATTTATATGCACATGAGCGTACATCTGTTTTATAAATGTTGAAGCAATTTTTCTCTTTATATCTTTTAAAGTTTTTGGTAAAAATATTTTATAATAAAAAAAGTCAAAATAGTCGATTTTCGAAACCGGAAGAGCTTAATGCGCAAATTGGTTTTTTTGGCTATATTTCAGTTCCACTTGCAATATTTTTGTAAAATATTATTAGTAATGGTAGAAAATATTGTTAAGAATACGTCAAGGAAATTTTGGTGTAATTTTTATATCCTAAGTTCTATTGCATAAAACAAAGTAAGGGATGCCATTTTTTTCTATTTTTCATGACGATATTTTGTTCAAATAATATTTTAATCAGAACAGTGTGAAGCTCTTTTTTTGCACTGTACGATTGCCGTTCGAGCGTAAATTTTCTGTTTCATTAGAAAATTTATACGGCAAATCTATCTTTTCTTGATAGTAGTATTTAAACTGCCTGATTAAGGCATTTAAAACCTATTTCTTATTCCAATATTTAATAATTTGTAACTTGGCTAAAAGCTTTTGTTTGTTGGATTTGTTGGATTTCTGATGTTTAGATGAATTTGGAAAAAAACATTAACATTTTTGTTTCCGGTTTTATACGCACGATAAATCAATTTCAGTTTATTTTAACTTAACTGTGTAAAATCTTGTTTATATTTTTAATATTTTTTTGACTTTGTAAAGCTTGGATCATTTAAAATCTGGACGCACTGTTTATTATACCATACACAGCAAAAAATTTCTAAAAGTATACGGAATCTAAAACACGAGTAGTCTAATTTTTTACAAGTGTAAATCGAAGACGATGTAATTTTCAACTCCTTTTGATGTAATTTTAGTCTTTTTTCAAAAAGTGAATAGAAATACATTGTTTTGCTATAATTTTACATTCCGTGATGTAAAAATCAAGCGGTCAATGAATTTTATATCACTAACAGTGTAAAATTGTATGTTTGATTTAAAATTAAATGGACACTTGTGTGGCGCGCGTCGGATACAAAGTAAACAAGTAAGAAAATTATTCGAAAACGAGTCGAAGGCGTAGCTCTAGCATTTCCAGAATCCTTCAAAAGCTGGTAGCTTCATAATAATGTCATATTGAAATAAGAATGCTGTTGAAATTAATCAGTTTTCTCTCCATTGCAGCAAGATCAGTTTTTTAGCAGCGGCAGTGATTTTTCGGAGAAATTTTCGTCAGGCGGAGGTGACGCTGACCGAAAAATAATGGTGTTCTGGGACGAATCGAGGATCCTGGTGACGGCCATCTGTACAACATCACGGTGCTGGAAATCATCGGATGAAACTAAAATTCCAGGTTGACGCTGTGCGTGATGGTGTATATATTTTTAGGTTATTTTTGGAAATATATGTGAAATTAAAATTTTAAAAGCAGCGTATTCATTCATAGACAACAGCAAAACCTGAATATTTAGCAAAGATTTCTAATATTTACGATAATAAATCTTAAAATTTACATCCCCGTATATTTTTACACGACGGCTTTCGTCGTCCGATTTCGTGCATTGTTTTCGATCTAAATTTACACGCCTCAAAAATTACATTCTTGAAAAAATTACATCGTGATAGAATTTTACATCAAAATCGATGTTCCGTTTTCGTGCATCGTTTTCGGTCTAAAATTACACGATTTTTTCTTGCTGTGTAGCGCTCCTAGTTGTCCGATCTGGAATGTTTTGACTAACAGTACTGAAAATTTCATCACGATTAGTTTTGTTTCAAAGATGTGACGGAAGCCGCGAGACGAAAATTAATGTTGGACACCCACACCCAAAAACTCGACGTGGTCGGGTTCAAAAATCGCGAAATCGTTGAAAATAGTCTAATCAACCGTGTGCACCGTTCTCAAATGTTTCCGTGAGATGCAAACTATCGATCGACAGATTCATAGTGGAACTAAGGATCGGAAACTGCATTTGAAGTTTGAGAACGATCAAGGCAAACCCAGTGCAGGCGGACTATGAGATCGCCAAGAAATTCAAAGCCGACCGGTGCACCGTCAGAAGGATTCGTCTGTGCGAAGAAATACGATCTTATCGAACCAGTAACCAACCAAACCGGACATTGAAGCAGAATGTAGAAGCCAAAGGACGTGCCCGGAAGTTATACAATAAGTTTCTAACGGCGGATGAATACTCATTAGAGTGCCCCAATTGACCCGACTTTTGAAAAAGTTATACGCTGCAGGCTAGAATTGATTGATTGATTGATTGATTGATTGATTGAAGTGCGTTTATTTGGGAGGGTGCCGTGTGCCAAGCGATTAAGCACCCTTCAGGCTAGAATTGATCCTTGACCTAGTACAAGATCTCATGCCAAATTTGGGCCAGATCGGATCACGGGAAGGGGTCGCTTAACGAGCCTGAACTTTGTATCGGATTTGAGACATTTTGTTCGGGAGAAACATGAAAAACCAGTTTTTCATCAATAACTTTGATTCCCGTCGGCCAAATTCTTTCAAAAACGGGTTTTCTTGAAGCCCAAATTATGAAAAATATTTCATCCGAAGACTGCATTTCGATAAGAGTAAAGATAAAAAAGTTAGTAGGCTTCAAAAAAGAGATAACCTTTTTAACGGTTGTATTCATCACTGTTAATGAAGCGAAGATATGTTCGACCACCCCGACTCATGAACAGTGATGAATACCATCCTTATAAAAGTTACCCCATTTTTGAAGCCTAATAACTTTTTTATCTTAACTCTTATCGAAATGCAGTCTTCAGATTAAATATTTTTCATAATTTAGGCTTTAAGAAAAACCGCTTTCGAAAGAAATCGGCCGACAGGAAATAAAGTTATTGATGAAAAACTGATTTTTCATGTTTCTTTCGAACAAAATGTCACAAAATCTCATACAAAGTTCAGGCTCGTTGAGCGACCCCTTCCCGTGATTCGATCTGGCCCAAATTTGGTACTAGGACTAGGATCAACTATGGCCTGCAGCGCATAACATTTCACAGGTTTTGAATCTTCCATAAAAATTTGGGGCAGTCTAATCCTCATGGATGACGAAACGAACGGGAACATGGATTTTGGGCAGCTTCCAGTTCAAAATTTTGTATAAAGCCACTGGTCGGGGTGATGTCCCCGCCAAGTTCAAATTCGTTTTACCGATAAGATGGCAAGAAAGTGTTCGATCTGGCAAGGTATTTGCAGCTGCGGACGAAAAACCCCGGTTTTTGTGAAAAACAAGACCATGGACTCCGAACTGTACAAGGAGGAGTGCTTGTAAAAACGGTGGATTTTGTCGAAATGGACATCAACCCATCCATCTGCCCTTAATTCCGCCCTATCGAAAACTATTGAACAATTTTTTTTTTTCAATTCGTTTATTTGAAACGGCTCGGACTGTTGGTTTTACGGAGCCAAACTCTCGTTTTTTGTATTTACAATTCATTATTTTACTATTGTAGTTGGAGAAAGGAACAGAAAAAGGGAAAAGAAATTTATACACGGAGATCGATTGGACAATTGTTAAGCAGAAGATGTAGATAAATGGATGGACGACTCGCAATGCAACAGAGATGAGGAGATGGTGGAACAAAATGGCCGCTGAGGTCAGCGAAAAGGATGTTCAAATTATGATGAGTGGTATTCAAGCTCGAGATTTCATCAAAAACCACAACGTAACATTTTTTGTTATTATTCCTTTAAATTGCAATGAAATACCTATATAAGTTTTGATTTCATAACATTTTTTTTTGTTTACACAGCTCCAAGATAAACCCGTTTTAATGCGTCCAGATTTAAGATGCTTCAGCAGATTATTATCAAATATACTTTATGAGAAAAATGTATGTGTTTTTTGTATAAATTGAAGTACTAATGGGTTGCATTTTTCGTGACGTCATATAATAATGGATCGTATATTCTGCATACAAGCGTTTCATGAATCATTTGGGTTTAAGAAATGGAAGTGATCCAATATTTTCCTGGCAACATTGTGTTGACCTTTTCAAAACCACAAAAAATGCAGCCAAAGCTCCTGCTGCAGTAAAAACTTGAATATAGTTTTTTAACACTGAAGCATCTAAAGTCGCCGGACGGTGGGTGCGGACAGCACTAGTGATTGTTTTAACGGGTTTTTTTCCTCAGCCGTTTTGACCTTGTTGTTTTTCGGTTGGTTGGGATATAGATACATAGATGTGTATAGATGAACGTCTATGAATAATTGGACCGGCTGGTCTTGGCACTTACTCTCGTTCGCTGCTCAGCTAGTTTGCCGTTGAAGCCGCCGACTACACTAAACTTGGATGGTTTCTACCCACAACCCATCTGCAGTATTCCGGCACACACTTACTAAAGCAGCAGTCGTTGTCGGTTGCCAAAAAAGCAAAGACGAATTTCCATTCCCGCACGATTTGAAGGGGACTTAGTGGCGTCAGTGTAGTGTGATCCTCTTCGGATGTTGCGCTTGTGTCGGTCGACTGCCAGGCGATACATATACCTACCTATAGGTAGCTTCGTGACATAAGACCCGCAAAAATCACTGCGGTACACTTTTATGGTGGGGTGGCCCTCACTGCTCGTTAACCGGATATGTGCTTTTACTGAAAAACAATCTCTCCCATTGCAGCTGACGGGAGTTTGAATACGAGTACAAACTAAAACGGGATGCTTTTTACACGTAGGAACTTTTACTGCGTTTGCTCCGCCTTTTTACGGGATCATCAAAACAAAACACACGTACTGCAAAAATAAACTACTTTTAAACATTGAGCGAGCGTAGCAAAGTACCACTTCTTTTCCCCATACTACGAGAAGAGAAGAAAGCACCAGAAAAAAACCCGTACCAAAAGGCGAAAGATCTTGCAGAGGAGCGCCTCTTTCTTCTTACAACTACGATACGATGTGCTGTCGTATGTTTGCCAACACAAATCACGGACACACGGCTCTTCACGATATTTATAGCACTTCTGATTAAATTTTCATCACTGCTAGCATATTCCGTTGACCATAACGACGCTCTCGACAACAGCACGACGCGATGCCTCTTAGCAGTAGACGGACGACGACGACGCTTCACCTAGAGCATCACGCACCAGCATCCGCAGACGTGTTCAAGGGAAAACACCTAGAATACAGGAAGTCGATTACTTCGCTACTTTTTTTTTCTTTGCTTGTGCCACTCTGCTGCTGCGGTTGTTTCACTTCGACGTTCCCTTCTGAGTGGCACACACAACTCCTTTCCCACCGGAAAGAGCAGAAGAAACCCCCCTACAACAAACTTTTGCTGCCACGCACACGTGAGTTATCTCCTCCTTACCTGCCGGAGCAGGTTTATCAGGTGAACTCGGCAGCAAAACGAAAACTTTACACACTTCCGCTTAGCTGCCCCACTCAATACAGGCAAAACCACACTTTCATCAGCCGCATTAAAATCGGGACTCTGGTCGTTTTTTGGTGCAAAACCACTATAAACAGCAACAACAATACCCAACAATAAACCCCGAACCAAATACCCTTGCAGAAGGACAGAAGCAGAAACCGGACCAGCAATGGTCCTGCCTAATCCTTTCCCCCCCCGCAATCCAACCTCTAGCTCTAGATTGCTTCCGAAGCAGCAGCAGCAGCAGACCCAATGCGTAGGCCACACTTCAAAGCGTCGCGACACGGCAACCCGAAATTCAGAAACTCACCATCCGAACGGTTCGGGTAAAAGTCTGCAACTGACTTTCAAAATACTGCAACGTCTCCTCGTGCGTCGTCGATTTGTCAGGTTGTCCCCGTTCTCTGTTAAGTCGACGTCGACGTCGTCGTCATCTTCGGATTTTCCGCACAGCTGAAAAGTGAGAGCGAGAAAACGGAACGCAGACGGAACTCATTTTCCCGCCGCAGCACACAAAACAAGAGCGACTCAGCGCAGGTTGCTCAGAGATTGGGTCACCGTTCATTTTTTTGGGTACCAAATGGAACAGCTGATAGACGAGCTACTTATGTTGTTATGTCGGGTGAATGTGCAGGGAAAATGAAGTCACAACCTGATGACCGGGAAAACCGGGTGGGTGTGTGCTCCACCACTCGATGGGATGTGGTGATGAAGGAAGAAGGGGTGGCGGGAAATTCCCACGGTTTACGGGAACGGGAATGGTAAACATAAGACAACAGTGCTAAACATAAGAAGTACATATTTAATTCATCTCAGAATGGTGTACCTGATAGAGAAAAAAGGAAACCTGATTACAAATCAAGAGTTTTTTCTATCAAAAAAAAAATAATAATTTTAAATTTGAGTCAACCTTAAAAGATGACTCACAAAAAATATTGTATGGGTTTGTTTCTATTTTATACACAGACTTGCTCGAGATATCGAAAAAAAATCTAATCGAATTCAAATGTTTTCTATTTTTAAGATTGATTGCATACTTTACTTCTAGAAACATTATTTTAAATACATGCTACAGGGCCGTAGGAAGAACCGGCTTCCTGATGATTTATTTTTAGACTGAAATCACCGAGAATCTTTTTCAACATTACCGGACCAGTCGATAGGAAATTTAAATAGAATAGGTAAGTCAGTTGCCTCCTGAGCTGATGTCCGTGAGTTCGAGCCCAAGAGTAAACAGTAGTTTCAGATAAGTTTTTCAGAGATTGGTGCACCAACTGAATCGTTGATAAAAGTCGTGAGTGGCACAATGATGTAGGAACGACTATAATCGAAACAAAAAAAAAGGATTTTGAACGCTTCATTTAGAAAAAAAATTTTTTTTGCTCACTTTCATTAGAAAATGGTGAAAATGTATCAAATACTCAGAAATAAAAGTAAATAATTAGGATTACGGTTCAAATAAAGTTTATTTTACACTCTTGTAAAGTCGATTAAAATTAAGATTTTTGTTAGAACCTTTGATTTTGAAGAATCTGCAATATATATGAATATTGTTAAAGAAAATCTCCTGCTTAATTTTTTACATAACGATAAAAAAAGCTCAAATATTTTCATTTATTATTTTATATTTCATAATCTAAATCCTGTGATTTAAGTTTTTTGAATTTAAACATAGGTTTAAAAAAAAATCTTTGAAATGAATTCAGATCTTATTTAATAGATGTGATTTTCACCAGGTTTGGGATTTCATACTGGCTTGGATTCAATTTAAAATTTGAATTTCGAATCATGAATCAAATTTTTGAAACTCCTTCAATTTGAATCTTCGATTCAAAACTAACATTGATATTTTCATATTGATTTTAAAACCGAAATTAGAGCTGAATCTGAATATAAACCTTAGTTTCAAGTCTGAATTCTACATTTTGAACCCAAATTCTAAACGTGAATCTATATTCCAGATAAGAAATCCTATGAATTAGAAACCAAAAAGCGAAATTTGTACCATAATTTAAACATTTCTCGATTAGGAAACGCTTATTCTTTTATGAATTACTCAGCTTCTAATTTAAACGTTGATACTCCTCAACTGTCAAATCACTTCCCTCCTCTTTTCCAATGCCACCTTGGATTTTACATTAACTTAATTTTTTTTATTTATGTAGACTATCACAACACATAGCATCGAGGTGCGACGCTTCACATAACCCTTAACCAGAAATCTTTTATTTGATTCGGTATTACTGGTTTTTATTATGATTTTTTTCAACTATTCATTCGCAATTGAACTTGTAAATTTGAATAAAATTGTTATTGATAAAATTGTTTAACATTTTTAAATTCTGGGCTCATGAAACTGTCTTATGTTTCAACTCTTCATAAAAATTGAGTAAAAAAATTTCAGATCTAATTAGAGATGTACCGAATAGTGGTATTCGGCGAACAGCCGAATACCGAATATTGACCTTTTCAACTATTCGGCCAAACGAATATTCGGCCGAATATTCGGCCGATAATTCGGTCGAATATTCTGTTGAGTTTTCAATAGAAATACTATTATTCCTAATAGAAATCTATTTCTGCCATCTTATTATTGCCATATTTTTAAGTCGATTGTATTTTTAAGTCGAGATGCCATATTTTTAAGTCGAGATGTATCAGATCTTTTTCAAATAGAGGTCTCTTTGATTTTCAAAATACTACCATGAGCTGAAGGGAAATCAGGTGACTTGTCGCTTCTAGAACGTTTATCACAAAAAAACTGAGTTTCAGTGAAATCTTAGACCGAATATGTCAAAACAGGTACCAAGCTATTTGAAATTGCTTTTTATATCGAATTAGATGAATGTCTAATTTTTGCTAGATGTCTTCAAAATAGTTGCCAAAAAGAACGATGATCTTTAACTTTCAACATACAATATTTTCTACAACACGTATCCAAACGGCCGGTTCTGACCGATTTTTTGAAAAACTTGTAAAAAAAAGGGAAAATCTGAACAGAAACATGGCATTTTTCTCAAACATACAAGAGGAAAAAGAAATAAAATTACTTGAAACTTAAAGTTTTCATCGAATTACAACAGCAGTGTTCAAATCGCATCTAACGAATAAATTTACTTCAAACAATCGTTTTGTAAAACAAAATTCAAAAATTTTCAGAAAGACATTTAGTTTTTTTTAAATTTATTTGATCTGAATAAACACGGGTAAAATCCGGAAAGTTAAAAAAAATGTGGCTATCCCGGTCAGATTTAACTTTTCCCGAATTCTTTATTTGGTTTATGGGCAAGCCTGTATATATCAAGAAAATTTGGAATAACGATAATCAAAGTATAAAGCTATCTCCAGTGAAAAATACACCCATACATCGAAAACTGAAACGAAAGTTTTCGATGATTTTGAAGCTTTTTCAACATTTCTTTTAGATATTTTATAAATTAAGCAGCATCGGATAAAAAATTTGTTCTTGTAAAAATGTAAAAAAAAATTAAATATTCGGCCTATTCGGCCTATTCGGCCGAATACCTAGCCCGACTATTCGGTGGGCCGAATATTCGGCTTAACGGTTTTTTGGCGGTATTCGGCCCTGAATATTCGGCCGACCGAATATTCGGTACATCTCTAGATCTAATACTCGAAAATGATTTGAATTTTAAATATTTTCTTTTCATATTCCGAAGCAGAGTTTCGAATATGGAAAATCCATCATATTTTAAATTGGAATGCAACACCAAAGTTCGAAACAGGATTCTAAACCAATGATGATTCAAACTGAAAATCAAGAACAATAGACTGGATACTTACCAGACATTTTTCTTCAAGTATCCGGGCTGGGCAAATCCAGGCAATGGTATCCTTAAACTTTGCGAAATAAGGGCATATTGTTTTTATATTATATTTTTAAGTTGATATTTTTCGGTGATTGTCGAATCAAATAATAACAATTCTTTTACGTTTCGGCCTACTGGATGATTTCAGCCATCTTCAGAAAAACTGTATTTCGATAAAAATATAAAAACTTTAAATTAACACACTTTATGACTTGTAATTATTTCACTTTTTCGCACTTACAAATTGTGTCGCCGCGTGCTTCCGTTGCGGCTGTCTTACTTAATTTGAATCCAAACTCTTAACTGCTTCTAACAGCTGGTGTCCAGCATTCTCGGCGTCGGTGTCGGCGTCGTCGTGATGTCGGCTGGAGTCCTCGTGTTTGAGGTCGTCGTGTTTGAATTAGTTTGGATTTTGAATTGAGGCGTCTCTCTTAGTTTTTTAATTATTGAACTATATATTTTAGAGATTTCAATGGAATCTTGTTTGATATTTACTGCATTTCCTTTCTTAAGTTTAATGTGTAATGTTTCAGCTGTTTTCCTTTTTCCTTCTTGATTTACTCTCTCTAAAATATAAGCTTTTTCGAAATTAAACTTGTGATTTTGTTCTAGGGCATGTTGTGTTAGTCCTGTGGCTCTGGCACTTTGTTTGAGGCTTGTTTTGTGGTTTTTAATCCGTTTTTCCAAAGTTTGTGATGTTTGGCCACAGTATTCTTTGCCGCATTCACATGGGATCGAGTAAACCACATTTGTCTGTTTGAATTTTGGTATTTGGTCTTTGGTTTTGGTAAACAGGCAAGTTTTGATTTTGTTAATTGGTCTCGAAGACACAATAAGGTCGTGTTTTCTAAGAAGTCTGCTGACCTTTTCACTCAAACCTGGAATGTATGTGAGTGAGACGTACTTTCCTTCCGTTCCAGTACAAAATGTATTCGAAATAATAGAAGAAAAGTGGCGGGAAATCAGCGCATACACGCCGATACCTTGGACTGAATTCAAACGTGCCCTAACCACAATCCTCGGGGCGTCGTTTTTTCAGTACAACGGTAGAATCTTCGAGCAGACGTTTGGCACACCGATGGGCTCCCCTTTAACTCCTGTAATAGCGTCTCTCTTAATGGAACAACTCGAAGAAAAAGCTATCCAAAACCTACGGGTTAAAGGCATCACCCTCGTGATGTACAAACGGTATGTTGATGACTGTTTGATTATAGGCAAGGAAAGTAATATAGATTGCGTACTGGTCGAATTCAACAGCCAATGCGCTAGCATAAAATTCACTTTAGAAAAAGAAACTGAAAGCTCATTACGTTTCTTAGATCTCAAACTTTCCAGATGTCAGGGAAAAGTTGAGAAAACCTGGTACACAAAACAGGAAAATGGGAGATATTTGGACTATTTTTCAGAAAGTCCATATGTTCATAAAAAGAACACAGCTATTGCGCTGATTGATCGAGCATTAAAACTCAGCGACGTGGAAAAACGTGAAATGAGTATCAGAAAAGTGAAAACAATACTACACCAAAATAACTACCCGGATGAATTCATCAATAATGTTTTAAAAAACAGGGTAAATGCCATTTATAACTCACTGAGTATCCAAACCGTGGAAAAGGAAGGAAAGTACGTCTCACTCACATACATTCCAGGTTTGAGTGAAAAGGTCAGCAGACTTTTTAGAAAACACGACCTTATTGTGTCTTCGAGACCAATTAACAAAATCAAAACTTGCCTGTTTACCAAAACCAAAGACCAAATACCAAAATTCAAACAGACAAATGTGGTTTACTCGATCCCATGTAAATGCGGCAAAGAATACTGTGGCCAAACATCACAAACTTTGGAAAAACGGATTAAAAACCACAAAACAAGCCTCAAACAAAGTGCCAGAGCCACAGGACTAACACAACATGCCCTAGAACAAAATCACAAGTTTAATTTCGAAAAAGCTTATATTTTAGAGAGAGTAAATCAAGAAGGAAAAAGGAAAACAGCTGAAACATTACACATTAAACTTAAGAAAGGAAATGCAGTAAATATCAAACAAGATTCCATTGAAATCTCTAAAATATATAGTTCAATAATTAAAAAACTAAGAGAGACGCCTCAATTCAAAATCCAAACTAATTCAAACACGACGACCTCAAACACGAGGACTCCAGCCGACATCACGACGACGCCGACACCGACGCCGAGAATGCTGGACACCAGCTGTTAGAAGCAGTTAAGAGTTTGGATTCAAATTAAGTAAGACAGCCGCAACGGAAGCACGCGGCGACACAATTTGTAAGTGCGAAAAAGTGAAATAATTACAAGTCATAAAGTGTGTTAATTTAAAGTTTTTATATTTTTATCGAAATACAGTTTTTCTGAAGATGGCTGAAATCATCTAGTAGGCCGAAACGTAAAAGAATTGTTATTATTTGATTCGACAATCACCGAAAAATATCAACTTAAAAATATAACAACAACTGGCGGTGATCAAAACCCGTAAACGGCATATTGTTTCAAAATGTTCCCAAAAAGCCGGCCGATATGAAGGCAAATATCGAAATTATTTCATTATAACCAAGAAAAAAATACGCATAAAATTGTTTTTATTTCATCGAAACGCCGATGCCGAATCATAAATAAGGCTTAAAAAAAAATTACAAAATTTGTTTAAAAAAATTTTTTGAACGCAAGATACATAGGTCTAAGAACTCAATGGAAGTTTTCGTTCGATTTTGCAAATAGATTGAAAAATCTGGTCGAAATCCGAACAGTCTGGTAAGCTTAGTCTTACTATACAGTAGTTTTTCGATTCTATCACGGTCAAAAAAAATGTTACCCTGAATATAGCGAAACCGTGAAATTGGCGAAACTAAAAATTAAAGTGTGTTGCAGAACTAAATATTAAAATAAGAATCTTGAACATCCCTAACACAAAAATTCAAATTATTTAAATAGTTTCTAGAAACGCTAAGTCTCACTTCAATGACTCTCCCAATTGTTGTACTACTCAATCAATGATGAGAAGCTATCATCAAAATTGGGCGCTTCCCGCCAAGAAACTAGGGCAATGATTGTACTATAGTTAGTCTTCACCAGCACTTGGTGCAATAAAGTTCGGACAAATATACTTATCGTCTTTCACTAAACGAAACCGCATTTTTTGTTAGTGAAAGTATCACCACGTTGTCACAAAGTAATTACCGTGATAGTAACTAAGTACCTAAAGATCCTGTTACGTTAATTGGATCCATCGACGTCCCTGCAGCTGCTAGTCCGGTTTGGCTACATTTTTTGGTGCCGAAACCCGGGATTCGCCAGGTCCCCATTGTTCTCGACCAGTTTGGAGAGGTTACCTCATCGTCATCGGATAGCTGCGTTCGGAGGTTCCTATCGCATCGGCTGGACCCTCAACCGGATATCATCGCCCCCGCAACATCTACAGACTGGATATCGTCATTTTTGGAGGATTTTCGACCGAATTACGGCAGCAACGGAGGAAGTTAGTCGCACCACGTGGACACGGAACGCAGGTTTGGTAAAGTGAGCCCAGGTTTTAACCACTACAATAGACAGGTGAGTCAATCGAACCAATAAAGAAAGATTTTCGAGCGTTCATGTTAATTGGCCCAGCAAAAAGATCAAAAATGAACCGTGATGAGCGTAAAGTAAAACGATTGATTGTGCGTCGGAACACTATCACTGGTTCCATCAATTTGGTTAAAACCTTTTATGAAAATTTCAATTCTGAGCGGGATTTTCCTCAACTGAGATTCCGCCTAGAAAAACTAGACGAGCTTTATCGGGAATTTAATGAAATTCAAAGTGAGATCGAGGCCGAAGAAGAATTGCCTGAGGAATTTTCAGAAACACGTGCCAATGTCGAAAATGATTATTTCATGCTTAAAGGTAATTTGGCGGCAAAATTAGACGCCATTGCTCCCAACAATTCATCTCAATCCCCCTTAGCTCCACCTGCACATGTTTCCTCTGTCCGTCTCCCTGAGATTAAAATTCCGGAATTTAGTGGAAATTTCGATGAGTGGATGAATTTTCACGATTTGTTCACCACCCTCATCCATGTGAACCTGCAACTTTCGTCCATACAAAAATTCCAATATTTGAAGGCGGTTCTTAAGGGAGAAGCTCTCAGGCTTATCGAATCGTTGGAAGTTTCTGCGACTAACTACACTATCGCGTGGGATCTGTTAAATAAACGGTACGATAATAGAAATCTGCAAATTAAGCAACATTTTTCGGCACTTTTATCCACACCTTCTGTTCGGAAAGAATCTTCATCAGCCCTCGCCAATTTGGTTGATGAATTCGGAAAACACGTGAGCGTTCTTAACAAATTAGAAGATCCGAAGGATCATTGGAATTCTTTCCTTGTCGAAACTCTGAGCAGCAAGTTAGATCCAGTTTCACAGAAGGAGTGGGAAAATCAATTGTGTGACGACATTCGACCAACTTACGAATCGTTAGTCACTTTTATACAAAAGCGTTCTCGAATTTTGCAATCACTAATGCTCTCCCAACCTTCGCTACCTAGTGCAAAATTCGAATCCAAAATCGAATCAAAATCTTCTCGAAACAAAATATCGATTTATCACTCAGCCAATAGTGATCTGCCGAAATGCATCTTATGCAAACAAGCGCACCTTTTGATGCAGTGCGACGAGTTCAAAAGGCAAACACCTCAAAAACGTTTCGAAATCGCCAAAAGACATGGTCTTTGCCTCAATTGCCTAAAATCGTCACATTTGATGAAAAATTGTACTTCTGGATCGTGTCGAACATGCAACAGGAAACATCACACCTTGTTGCACCTGAACTCATTCAAACCATCGTCCATTCACGATGATGAGCAACATACTATCGCTGCACAAATTGCGCAATCTTATTCACACTCACAATCGGCACCGGTCGTCGATTCTTCGTCGTCGGTTACGTGCATTGCCGATCAATGTCACGTGCTCCCTCGGGTACAGGGAGTGCCCTCGTCGTCGGTTGGGCCTAGTAAACATTCGTCGTCTTTCGTTCCCTCGTCGGATGGGCATCCGTCAGGTTCGGCTCAAAACACAACACATGTGACCAATTGCCATACACAATCATTTTTCTCGAAACCATCCCAATCAGCTGTTTTCATGCTGACTGCATACGTTAAGGTCAAGGACCTCGCAGGCAACTTTTTACACGCTCGTGCCTTGCTTGACTGTGCTTCCGAAGCCAACTTCGTTTCCGAACATTTGGCACAACAGCTTCGCTTAAAACGTACACCAGCAAACGTCGATGTGTATGGTATCAGCCAGTCAGTCCAAAGAGTAAAAGATCAAGTGCCGATCACCATTGCCTCTCGATCCGGCAACTTTATCACAAGCATGGAATTTTTCGTGTTGCCTGCCTTGACCAGAGTTCTTCCATCTACAAATGTAGACATTTCGAAGTGGGTAATTCCTCGCAACCTTCCCCTTGCAGACCCCAAGTTTAATATTGCACACGACGTTGACCTTATCATTGGAATCAAATCATTCTTCTCCATCTTAGAGAATGATCAGATATCGCTTGGCCAAGGTTTTCCAATTTTACGAAAAACTGTTTTTGGGTACGTCGTCGCGGGTGAAACAAACTCACAACCAAAAAGTCCCGCCGTGGTCTGCAATGTTTCGTCCATCGATAATCTGGACTCCACAATTCGTAAATTTTGGGAAGTAGAAAGTTTCGAGAAAGGCAAATCATTATCGTTGGAAGAAGACGGACGGTACGTGGTTCGTTTGCCGATTCGTGAGGAAATGTTGCACGCTTTGGGAGAATCGTTCCCGATAGCAAATCGCAGATTTCTTAGTACCGAGAGGAAGTTGGGCTCAAATGATAATCTTCGAGCGGATTATTTTGAATTCATGACTGAATATGAAAATCTCGGTCATATGGAACCTGTCAAGCCCGATCTCACAAAGCCCCACTACTACCTTCCTCACCACGCCATCCAACGTCCCGAAAGCACAACAACAAAAACTCGCGTCGTGTTCGATGCATCTTGCCGAGCAGCAAACAACATTTCGCTGAACGACATCTGCTACATCGGTCCCACCGTACAACCTTCGTTGATTTCCACACTCATCAACTTTCGTTTGCCAAAATACGCCGTCACAGCTGATGTGGAAAAAATGTACCGGCAGATCGTCGTCCATCTAGCTGATCGTCCTCTGCAGCAGATACTGTGGCGAAAGAATCCCGAAGCACCACTCCAAACCTTTCGTTTGAACACAGTAACATATGGTACAGCCCCTGCTCCGTACCTGGCTACTCGCGTCCTCAACCAACTTGCCCACGATGAAGCCGAAAACTTTCCTCTTGCTGCCCCACTCATACCCAAGCGTTTCTATGTGGATGATTATCTTTCGGGCAATGATGACAAACAGCTGTTGATCGCCGAAAACCACCAGATGATTGAGTTATTGAAATCTGGGGGGTTTACTCTTCGCAAATGGTGCAGCAATTGCAACGAAGTCCTCTCGCAGATTCCAGAAGCACTCAGAGACTCTCGATCCGAACTCGATATTGGCCAATCAGGATCGATCAAAACATTGGGACTTCGTTGGCATCCACAACCCGATCATTTCACTTTCAATGTTCCTGATCTCGAAACTTCGGCTTCAATAACAAAACGAGTCATACTCTCGGAAATGTCTCGTCTCTTCGATCCGATGGGTTTACTCGGTGCCTCCGTCGTAAGCGCAAAAATATTTCTACAGTCGCTTTGGTCCGAAAAGTTTTCGTGGAATGATCCGTTGCCAGTACATCACCAGGCATGGTGGCAGCAATACCGACAGGAGATGGAAAGCTTTCGTTCGTTAGCCATTCCCAGACAAGTTTTTATGAATGACTACGACAATTTCGAACTGCACTGCTTCTCGGACGCTTCCGATAGTGCATATGGTTGTTGCATTTATGTACTTTCCTCGAACGAAGAAAACAAACCAATTTGCAATCTCCTGGCTTCAAAATCGCGAGTTAGCCCTCTCAACAAGCTGTCAACCCCTCGGCTAGAGCTTTGTGCTGCTCTCCTTGCTGCCCAGCTACAAGACTCTATCGTGGAATACACCGGATGGAATTGCCCGGTGACATTTTGGACGGATTCCACCATAGTGCTGCACTGGTTGGCTTCGTCGTCGTCCGTTTGGAAGGTGTTTGTATCGAACAGAATTGCTGAGATCCACCGCATCACCAGAGGCAGTCCATGGCGTCATATTCCGACTGATCTCAATCCTGCTGATCGAATCTCCCGCGGTGTCAGCCCATCAGCACTCATAGCAGACAATCTTTGGTGGCATGGACCCAACTTTCTTTGCACCGACAAATCGAACTGGCCACCAAACGATATCTCACTATCGCCTCTCCACATGCAAGCTAGAGGAATTGAAAGCAAGCAATCGACGGTTTCTCTAGTTGCAATAACAGAATCTCCCTTTTTTCACCCCATCACAGATCATTCTCGTCTCTCCCCCCTTCAGCGAAAAGTTGCATGGGGTTATCGCTTTATACAAAATTGTCGAACAAAACCTGATAAACGAAATTTTGGCTCACTGAACGCTCACGAATTAAATGCATCACTGAATATCCTAATTCGACACGATCAGAAAACGCATTATAATAAGGAAATTCAGTTTTTGAAAAACGCATCTGAGCCAATAATCAAAAACATTGGCACCACATCGAAACTTAAGTCGCTCAACGTATTTTTGGACGAAAGCGGTCTGCTCCGCCTTCAAGGCAGACTCCAACACCTTGACGCACCGTTCGACACCAGGTTCCCAATAATCTTGGCACACAAATCGCACTTGGCTTACCTTTTGGCCAAATCTATCCACCTGAACACCCTTCATGCTGGCCCACAAATGCTTTTGGCAACAATTCGACAACGATTCTGGCCAATGAGGGGGAGAGATCTGGTGAAAAAAGTGGTCAAAGAATGCCTAGTCTGCTTTCGCTGCAAGCCAACCAGTGCCTCCCAGATTATGGGACCCTTACCAAGTGTTCGGCTCACACCCACGCGCGCGTTTGTGAGCTGCGGAGTAGATTATTGCGGCCCGTTTTTCGTTCGTATCCCAAATCGTCGGTCCGCGCCGTTGAAAATATTCGTCGCGATCTTCGTATGTATGTGGTCGAAAGCTGTCCACATCGACATGGTCTACAGCCTCACTTCTGAGTCCTTCATCAACGCCCTGAAACGCATCGTTGGCCGACGAGGTCGGGTGGCCGACATCTACTGCGACAACGCTCTGACTTTTGTTGGGGCCAACCGACTTCTGCAAGAATCCAAACAAGACTTCGACAAGATGCACAGCTCCGATGAAATTGGCACTCACTGTGCTGATAATGGGATCGTATTCCATTTCAACCCCGCTCGATCCCCACACTTCGGTGGCCTCTGGGAGGCCGCTGTCAAATCGTTTAAGCATCATTTGTATCGGGTGATGCAAACAACAGTCCTTAACATCGATGATTTCAACACTCTCCTGATCCAGGTCGAGGCCGTCATGAATTCACGGCCCTTGACCCCCCGCTCATCCGAGCCTGATGACGTCGTCGCTCTGACTCCAGGGCATTTTATCGTTGGAGAGCCTCTAGTTTCTCTCCCCGAGGTGGACATCAGTGAACTCCCAATAAATCGTCTTAATTCTTTCCAACAGATGCAACAGCGAGTTCAGCACTTCTGGCAGGCTTGGTCGAGAGATTATATCGGCCAGCTCCAAAACCGCAAGAAGTGGCCTGTGGTTCACCCCAATATTTCGGAGGGCACATTGGTCCTCATGAAGCAAGACAACGCACCCCCGCTGAGCTGGAAGCTCGGCCGAATCGAGAAGGTTTTCCCCGGAGACGATGGTCGAGTACGTGTGGTCATGGTCAAAACAGCCAAGAACTCCTATCGCAGAGGTGTGACGGAAATCTGTCCGTTACCGATTGAAGAACCTACAACTTTGACCCCGAAGGAAGGCATCTCGGAACCGACGACCCAGATGGTGGCGATAGACGATTCGGTACCGAATAAGACGACTGGAAGCTCGGATTAATGGTTCTGTTGAAAGTTCCTTTCAACGGGGCGCGCCATGTTGCAGAACTAAATATTAAAATAAGAATCTTGAACATCCCTAACACAAAAATTCAAATTATTTAAATAGTTTCTAGAAACGCTAAGTCTCACTTCAATGACTCTCCCAATTGTTGTACTACTCAATCAATGATGAGAAGCTATCATCAAAATTGGGCGCTTCCCGCCAAGAAACTAGGGCAATGATTGTACTATAGTTAGTCTTCACCAGCACTTGGTGCAATAAAGTTCGGACAAATATACTTATCGTCTTTCACTAAACGAAACCGCATTTTTTGTTAGTGAAAGTATCACCACGTTGTCACAAAGTAATTACCGTGATAGTAACTAAGTACCTAAAGATCCTGTTACGTTAATTGGATCCATCGACGTCCCTGCAGCTGCTAGTCCGGTTTGGCTACAAAGTGGAAAAACGTATTTTTATTGTCTATAATCAATAATTTATAATGTTTTCAGCAGTGGAAACGTTGAATTTGGCGAGTATTGATAAAATCAAACAGTGATAAAATCGGAAAACTACTGTATTGGGATTCAATATTTGGGACTCAATTATTATCAACAAGTGAGAATTTTTGGAAAACTGTTGTAGAATTGTGGTCCTGAAAGGAGATTTCCAGGTTTTAGAGTTGAGATTGTTAATCTATCTTTTGTTACTCTTGAATCATTTTAGTTGTTAATTAAAATTTGATTAAAAATTTCAAATTTTATGTTTAGCAAAAAAAAATTCACTTACATTTTTGAACCTTCATGGGGGGGATTTAACCCCCAAACCACCCCCCCCCCTCCGTTCATACGGCCATGACATGCTATTTATCCCATAAAGACTGAACCAGAAACGAATGCTTTTGAGTGAAGAGTTTGGATGTTCCGAATAGAAAATTCCAGAACATTGTTGGTAAAGGGTGTTACGGTCAAAATTTGGTCAAGGGAAAACGCGTGTAAATCGGTAAAATCGTTTATTTAAAAAATCAAATGAAATTTCTTTTTCAAGTTTAATTCACTTAGGCTTCCGCTTTTCCAAATCCGAATTGCCGGGCGTTTGACCCCTGACATCAGATTTTGTACTGCCACCTTGTCCACCTTCTTCGCTGCAGAAAGCCAGTTTGCCTTGAACAGTTTTTATGGTCTTCTTTAGGTTCCGCTTGACAATAGCCCAGTATTTCTCAATTGGGTGGAGCTCTGGCGTGTTGGGAGGGTTCTTGTCCTTGGGAAGCACCTGTACGTTGTTGGCGGCGTACCACTCCATGGCGTTTTTACTACGGAACAATAGTGTTTCTTCAGGAAAGGCAGCAGACGTTTATTCAAACACTCTTTCACGTAAACTTTTTGGTTGACAGTCCCGAAAGCTATGAAAATGCTGATCTCATGCCAAATTTGGGCCTGATCCGATCACGGTAAAGATTTTCTTAAAGCTTAAACTATTACACATATTTAATTCCAAGACCACATGTCGATTAGAGTGGAGATAAAAAAGTTATTAGGCTTCAAAAATGGTTCAACTTTTTTTTAAGGGTTATATTATTCACTGTTAATGAGGCACTGTTTAGAACGTTTTGAGGCAGCATTAACAGTGATGAATATCACCCTTGGAAAAGTTTGCCCATTTTAAAGCTTATTAACTTTTTTTTTTTATCTCAATTCAAACCGAAATGTGGTCTTCAAATGTGTCATAGTTTAGGCTTTAAGAAAAACCGTTTTCAAAAGAAATCGGCCGGAGGGGACTAGAGGTCTGTAAGGCACACATCAACGGTTTTTATATGCAGCAAAGGCAAAATTCAACAAAAACTTCGTATTTTCCGTGAATGTTTGCGCATTTTCTCTAACAAAGAGTCATTTGGTATATTTAGGATCATCTGGAAAAAGTGAAAATGATTTTGTGGATATTTAAATAGTCCGGAAAAAAGCACAGAAAATTTTTAAAAACCTCAACCATCTATGTTAGGCACTAGCAACGGTTGCTTCAGATTCTTTGTAGGCAGACTCTGGTCTATTTTATAGAGTTTTCAACCACTAGGATGAAGTTAAGGGCTTCCGTCGTGATATTTATTAATGAACTTTAGCAATATTTGGTCTGCCTCCACTGAAATTGATCGAATCCATCACAAAATCTTAATTTTCTCAGCGAACCTCACTCGTAATACCAAACAAAACTTACGAAAAAGCATACAAATATACTGGTTTCTTAAAAGTGTGCTGTAAAACAGAAAACTTTCAATAGTTTTAGTAAATTACTTGAAAAATAACTTTCTTCCGTCGAGTCGTATTCATTTTACAGGGAGCTGTCACTTTTGTTTGTCCAACGGCTTACTTATACTAATGCATTGTGCAAATGACCTATACCTACACTGTTGGTGTAAAAATATTTTTCGAACAATCACTCACAGTAAACATTGAAATTTCATTCATCCAAACATTTATTTTTATGATTAATTCAGCTTGTAGAATTTTTCATAGTATTATTCAACCCCTAAGAGCAAGTTCACTGGTGTTGGGAAAAAAGTGGTAGAAATTTTGACACTTACGGCATATTTTGAAAATTTTGCCATAAAAAAACATTTTCAAGATCCGTGGCCTTCTAGTTTTTTTTACAACACGTGTTGTATTTTCGCATGCTGTGATGCAAAAATAGCAATATTCTATTACATACGGCTGAAATAGAAACAGTGGTGCAAAAAAATACAACGCTTCAAGATCTTGAAAGCATTTTTGCATGGTAAAATTTTCAAAATGTCAAAATTTCTACCACTTTTTCCCAACACCAGTAAACTTGCTCTAAATGTATACAGCGTCCTTATTTTCGGAAAAAATGTAAAAATTAGTTTTACAGACCAAAAAATTACTGAAATTGGTGATTTCATGCGTAATGGTCTTTGAGTCATCGCTAATATATTAAAAACTAGAAATTTTCATACGTGTTCATAATAATATTCATTAATTACAGAGTTTATTGCAAGTTACCCCATTTTTAAGGAGGGTGAAAATAGCATGTTTTTAGAAAATTAAAAATAACTAAAGAAACCAATAATTTTTCCAACTACGCCAATTTGATGTTCCATCATCCTTAAAACTTTTGATGCATAAGGAAAATTCTTACATTTTGCCCCAGTTGACGGTATCTTATCTTATGTCTGATTATTAAGTGAATTGTTTTAAAAATGTATATTCCGCCAATCATGTGTGAAACTTATCAAAAAAAGATCTGTTTAGATTTTTAATTATATAAGTGAAAAATAAATTTATTGTTCTCATTATTTCTGTTTTTGTTTACAGTAAAATCGAATACCAGGTGTAAATTTTTTAAATGACAGATATTTTTGGATATTTTACGAGCTGTGATTGTGATGCCTCTTGCTGCAGGGTATTCTCTCTTGCCAATTCAAAAGGTGCTTTTCTTAATAAACAGTACCTATGTGCGTTTGCTGTTTGCGCCGGAAAATACAAAATGTTTCATTTAAGAGCCATCTTAAGAACCTATTTCTGGGTTTATTTTTTAATTTCAATATTGAAAAGATGGTCTTAAAATATTTCCAACCTGGTTTGGCATTCCGTGGATGATCACTTCTTTTTGCAAAACGTTGCAATTGGATCACATCAGGATACAATCGTAACAACAAAAGCTAATTATCACAGTTCAATGCATTACTTTTTTTTCTTTCAGGAAAGGTATTGATTATCAACTATTTATACAGATTTCTGCTGAAACATAAACTATTAATAACTTTTTGAAATACTTTAAAGATGAATCAAATTACGTTTCAAGAGTTTCAACAGAAGCTTTTTTTTCACAAGCATGACCTTTTGCGGCATTGGTTAAAATTTAGACATAAATGTAAGAGGTTAAGTTTGCAATTCACATCAGATTTATTTTCTACTCTTGTTAAACTGAATAGTTAGATAGTTTAGTTTGAAGCTTTGTTAACTTCAAGCTGAATTTTAATTTTTAATTTTGATACCGAATCTGAGTACTGCCTTTTGAACCTGAGTTCGAAATTGGAGTTCCAAATTTGAAATGATTTCGGGAACTAAATTTCAGATAATAATTCTTACCTCAATATTATGAGCTCAAAAGCGATATTTGGATCAAAATTTGCAAATCGCCGTCTTTAGCATTTTCTGACATCTTATTACTTTAAGTTTATATGCTTCAAAAGTTAGCATAATACATGAACCCGTTGATGAACTAAAAGCATGTTCGTAAGACAAAAAATTTGTTATATTATTTAAGTAACTGGAGTCTTGATTCTATATTAAAAGAGACTTGATCCTTAATTCAGGGTGCCCTGACTCTAAGCAAAAATCTAGTTAAGAAGATTAAGGGTGCCATATTAGTCTGTAAGTATCAGACAAAGAGGAATTTTCTCAAAATTCTACTACCCTAGATTCTTTGCATACATTAAGGCGCAATTTTCTAGTTTTCAAATAAATACCTACAGTTTTTTAGTCGTTTTTACAAATAATTACTGGATCAACGTAAGTTGTTGGACAGATATTAGTGATTCTATGATAACCAATGATCGCAATCCATTCTGAAGAATAAAATATCCTTTTGCACTTTAGGGATCAATTATACTCATAACATAAATTTTGGAAAACTAATTCAAAAATAAAAATTGAGAGTTCACTATTGCTTTAAAAATATGGCATTATGAAATTCAATTTATTTTTTTATGATTAACATATTGGAATAAATATTTTTATTTAATTTTTTTCTTAACAGAATCATTTTAAAGTGATAAAAAAGATCTTCAAATGACATTTTGTTAAATTTTTCAAACAAAGTTCAATAACACGTGATTTTTTTTTTCAAATTTGTTGAGATAACAGCATAGTTGTTATGTTTTATTAAGCAAATTTTTCTTACAAAATTGATTCCTATTTCGAGATATAGCGAAGGAATCAAGTATCCTCATTCTCCCCTTAAGTTGACTTTATTTCCAGCTTCCAGCGATAGTGAACTTTTTCCTTATAATGTGAAATTTTTACATGTAAAAGTCTAAAAATAAACATTGCCATATTTGTTTTTTTATGTCAACGAAAAGTTGTTATAAAGTAAAAAAAAATCTTGTTGAATAAAATAAGTATCGAAGTATTGTGCATTGAATGAAATTAAAACTCACACCTTTTGGGCGTTATTTTTACGACCTTTACCAATGACAGCAGCGTTGTGCATGATAGGACAGATAATGAATTGTATTTGCTGGCAGCTGTCCAAAGATGTTCTCGCCGTTTTTGTCAACAACGTTTTCTCAGCAAGGTTACTCAGAAAAAGAAGGAAACATACAGGAAATTCAGCGAAAAACAATGTAGTTTAATAGATACACTCTTTCTCTATCGCTTCTGAATCCTATTTTTAGGATTCATCATAGGATTGCAACCCATGAGTGTTTGTTTGCAGTGTTAAATAAAAGGGAAAACCCGTACTCATCTTGTTTTCGTGAGTGTAGCCGCTCAGTTTCTTCCCTTTTAAATTTTCTTGCTCGGAGAGTCTCTGGAGCCACTCGCTCCCAAACTGTAAGCGTTGCTTAACGGCTGCATGCTATTTTTCTCCGTTCAGCAGTTTTTGCAGCCATCCGTTTTTGCTGGTCACCGATGCGGGAAAATTGTATGTTTTCCCATGCCGGTTTGGTCATAAACACTCACCACAGTCGCTTTCGTCGGATGAAAAGCGTCGTCGCAGCGTCCGATGTTTTGATAGCAAACTGGGAGTTTGAGATATGAAAAACTCCCTTATTTCGTCAGAGCTGGAAGAGCAAATGATGCCAGCCAGGACGAACGAAAAAGTGACTAACTAACGCAAAACTTGGACTCGAGCCGAGAAAAAAAAACGAGAACGGTCAGTTGGTTTTGCTTTGTTTGCACACCGGAGAAAATCACTAATTTGCATCATGGGTTGTGGTGAAATTGGTTAACTTTGCTGCTGCAAGTCTATTGATGGAAACTTTTTGGGCTTTAAATTGACTGCTCCAGATTGTTTATTTTGGCACACAAAGTATGTACCTATTGGAGTGGTTATTGATTGAACTTTGTAATGAACTGGACTAACTTCGAGCACATGGCATCAAGTTTCGGTTTAATAATATGTGCAGAGAGGGTTTGCAAATATTAATGTTTTTTCATTTTAAATTTAATATAAAGTTTTATTTGACTAAACAATTAACACTCTCGAAATAAGTCTTTTTCTTGAATAACCGATTCCAAAAACATACAAATTTTTCCTCATCAACTCGAAGTTAATTAACCACTTTTCCAACATCCATCAGAACAATTTAATGAGAAAAAAAGCCAAACACAGTATCCTAACTCAGAAGACGAAATTCCATCTAACAGCCAGTCAGTCAGGGGAGGCACTAATTTAACCGATGAATAAAGCATCTTTTCTTTGATAACGTAATTAATAAGGGGGCTTAGGAGGAAACCCAAATCCGATTAGAAGTCCGGGAGAGTCAATTAGTTTTCCAATGAAGCATGTACTCGAAATGAAGTGATGGAATCTCGTGCTGGTGTTGATGGTTTTCACGGGTTCCGAAATTAGAGGATTAGAGTGATGTGAGCTGTTTTTGTTCTGGAGTTATTTTTCGTAAGAAAACTTTTTGATGGCTTATTTTTATCGCCAGGGCGTGAAAGGTAGTTCATAAAGTAAAGCTTAGTTCTTCTAGAAATGGGACACTTTCTTTTACTTATAGCTCGTTTACTAGCAATCTGACATTCAAAATTTTGGCAGCACTTACTGCCAATAAAAAGAACTATCCAAACAATTTTTTTCAAAATTCAAAATTAACGCGTTTTAAAGATATTTAAAATGAAAGAGTAAAAGAAAAAAACTTATTTAGCAGTTTCCTTAAAAATCCGAAATTATCAAATTGATTGCTTGTCAGCTACCGTTGATTATAAAATGAATTACCGTGTGTGAGTGGTGAGAAAGTATGCAAGCACAGTCAAAATGTCCACAGGGTTCAAATCAAGCATTGGAGTAAAGCACATGATCAAGGGTTTCGGGGAAGTCAAGTTTCATACCATAATTTTTAATAAGCGAATAACAAGTGCAGATCGCTGAAATGTCCGAAATTTTTTTCTTCCATAAGCTGAAAGTGTGGCGTAGTTATGAATCACCCAAAAGTACTTTTTTTCTGAAATAAATTTTTATAAGGATTTGTTTCGAACTTCATAAAGTATTTAATTTTCACCAAAAAAGAAATCTTCTTATCATCTTTACAGAAATATTTAAAAAAAACCAGCTAAGTTCTCAAGTGACGAAAATATTATAATTTTGGGGCACTGAAAGCCTGAAGTTTGTATGGGATTTTGAGACATTTTGTTCGAGAGGAACATGAAAAACCAGTTTTTCGTCAATAACTTTTGTCTCCCTCGACCGATTTCTTTCAAAAACGGGTTTTCTAAAAGCCGAAACTATGACAAATATTTCATCTGAAGGTTTCATTTCAATTAAAGTTAAGACAAAAAAGTTATTAAGCTTAAAAAATGGGTTAACTTTTTTAAGGGTGATATTCATCACTTTTTTAATGAGGCGAATAAAGTCCGACCAGAACACTCAATGTGAAATGCATGCCGTTTCTTCAAATAATGACCGATTGTAACCATTGTTGTTGCGCTCGATTGCACTTTATAATGTTTTTCTAATATTTGAGTTTGGATGATATTCACTTGATTGTTCGGAAAGATAATAAATTGCATAACCACAGGGGCTTAGGAACATGACTGGACGATTTGTGATGTCAATAAAAAAACAGATTTTCATCAATAACTTTGGTTCCCATTGGCCGTTTTCTTTCAAAAACGGTTTTTCTTAAAGCCTAAATTATGAAAAATATTTCATTCCAAGACTGCATTTCGATAAGAGTTTAGAAAAAAAAAGTTATTAGACTTCAAAAATAGGCTAACTTTTCACGGTGGTATTCATTACTGTTAATGAGGCGTCAATCTGTTCGACCAACCAAACTCATTAACAGTGATAAATACCATCCTTTAAGAAAAACCGTTTTTGAATGAAATCGGCCAATGGAAACCAAAGTTATTGATGAAACACAGGTTTTTCATGTTTCTTCGGAGCAAAATGTCTCAAAATGCCATACAAACTTCAGTCTCGTTGAGCGACCCCTTGCGGTAATTTGATCTGTCCCAAATTTGGCATGAGATCTTGTACTAGGACTTGAATCAATTTTAACCTAAAGCGCAAAATATTTCACAGGTTTTAAATTTCCCACACAAATTTGGGGCAGTCTATTGTACATATATCCGCCCTTATTTGAACTCTATGAATAAAAAAAAGATTTTGAATAACTTCACGAGTCAACCTCATTGTTTTTTGTAATAAAAAACACTCTAAACCAAATAAAGTACTTTGTTTCAACTACAGCTAAAATTAGAGAAAAACGTGAAAAGGCTATAAATGGACCTGTTTTTCGAAAATTTATCTTTTAATTGGCATCACAAATCGTCCAGTCATGTTCCTAAGCCCCTGTGGTTATGCAATTTATTTAAATTGTCAAGCATTTTTCCGCCCTTACTTCTCTCCGAACTATCAAGTGAATATCACCCAAACTCAAATATTAGAAAAACATTATAAAGTGCAATCGAGCGCAACAACAATGGTTACAATCGGTCATTATTTGAAGAAACGGCATGCATTTCACATTGAGTGTTCTGGTCGGACTTTATTCGCCTCATTAAAAAAAGTGATGAATATCACCCTTAAAAAAGTTAACCCATTTTTTAAGCTTAATAACTTTTTTGTCTTAACTTTAATTGAAATGAAACCTTCAGATGAAATATTTGTCATAGTTTCGGCTTTTAGAAAACCCGTTTTTGAAAGAAATCGGTCGAGGGAGACAAAAGTTATTGACGAAAAACTGATTTTTCATGTTCCTCTCGAACAAAATGTCTCAAAATCCCTTACAAACTTCAGGCTCGTTGAGCGACCCCTTCCCGTGGTCCGACCGGGCCCAAATTTGGCATGAGATCTTGTACTAGGCCCAGGATCAATTTTAGCCTGCAGCGTATAACTTTTTCAAAAGTCGGGTCATTTGGGGCAGTCTAATGTACACACTGCAACATTATGTCCACATTGTTTCTCAATTTTCCCTATCATTAAATTTTTGATTTTCACTTTAATCAATTTAAAAACTCTCCGACACCTTCCAATTGGGCTTGGGCCTGCAAAAGAGAAAAAAGCTTGATCTTTACTCTTACACAGATTTCCATAAGATTGACAGCTAATCGGAGTGAAATTGGAGTGAAGGCTATTGCTTTCTCTGTTTAACGCATGAGAAATCGTGTTCCGGCAGAAAACGCTCATCGTGCCCCAATTCATGGTGCTTATTTTGCCCCAGGGGGTTTCTTATTATGCCTCTACAGTGACTGGTTTTCAGCTTTCGGCAAAAATTTTTAAAATGTATTTTTAAACGTTTTTATCTACTTTTTCATGTTGCAGCCAATTAGGAAATAGACTATTTTTGTGTCTAAGCACGAAACAATGATGTAATTCTCATATTAAAGCTTTTTTCTATGATTAAATAAGCGTTTTTCTTAAGGAGGCCATTATGCCCTTATCTCCCCTACCCTCCGCCATATCTTTACCAAACGATTATACTTTAAGTTCAATCCCATTAAAGTTTTACTTCGTTATTGTCAGATTTTGCCAGCAGAAATCCCATTAAAAAAACGCTTTTAAGTAGCTCAAAAATAATCAGGTTTTGTTAATTTCGAAACAGCTGTATCCTCTAAATTGCCCTCATTTTCTTTTAAAAAAAAAGTAAGTGGATAAAAAGTTGCTGAATATAAGGAGGAGGATGTAGCGACCTAAAACACAGATTAGACGAAGTAAAAGTTGGAAAAACTGATTAATATCATGACTGAAAAAAGTGTGCGCCGGGCGATGGGAGGTACCACGAATAAAGTAGAAATTTTTCTTACAACAAATGATAAATTTTTTTTTCAAATTTTTTCAAGAATTATAATAAGATTTCCTTCATTTCCTTCATTTCCTTCATAGGAAGTATTTTGAACAAACGAGTTTTTAAGATATACGCATTCGTAACTGTCCCATTTCAAAATGCACGAAGCTTTAAAAGAAGGCTATAGTCAAAGTTTGAGCTAAATCTGATGACGTGAAGGGGTTTGCACTGAATCTCAAGAATGAAAGGGTTTTAGAGACATTGAAGAAGCATGAAAAACTAGTTTTTCATCAAATACCATATCTTTACCTATCGATTGCTTATTTTTGTTGATTTAATTAAAAGTTTAACTAAGACTTACATTTCATCTAAAGACAAAAAAAATTATGGCGATTCAAAGACGGTGATTATAAAACCATCATAAATAAGCATAGATTTGTAAAGAAAAAAGTATAAAAGTATAAAAAACTAGTTTTTTATGCTTCGTATTTAAACAAAACAAAATTTAAAAAAATATATAAAATTTATAAATTTGTGAAAATTTTTGCACCCAGAATGTATTTAAAATCAAATCTTAAGAAAGTGGACTTTTTTCAAAGATCGCGTTTGAAGAACCTCTAAACATGACTTTCTTTTAATTGTCCCCATAAAAAAGTTCGTTCTCCACATCCTAATCTACCATTAGAAGGATGAGCCCCCAGATTTCCAGTCATTATGCAATTTTAGGACACCCTACTCTACATACGTATGAAATTATAGGTGAATCAGGCTGTTCGATCGCTTTTAAATGCGAGCATCCCGTTTCCACCTGGATATCGTGGGTTGGGCTTCACATCATGCACTTCCGAGGCTTCATGAAATTGAAGACTACGCATATTTACAGGAGGTTCGAAAAAATTCATAAGATTGTTGTTTCAATAAAAAAAACTTATTATAACTTATTAAAATCTTCTTGGATCAGTGAGATGTCATTTGTTACAAGGCTTGTCAATTGTTTATAATAGGCTGGTTAAAAAAAAACTTACACTTAATCATTTTTATGCCACCTGTACAAAATTTCACACTTTTAGCTCAATTAACTTAAAAAATAATAGTACTGCAAGAGCTTTCCTCACCAAACTGAAAAAAATTCCACTGAATGGTGCATGTTTTTTTTGTTTCAACCAAACGTTATACATGTTTACCCTAATTTTTAAAAAATGAAGTCAAACAAGTTAACATTGAAAAAAAGTCAATATAAAAATAAAAATGCAAGAAAATAGATTGTGGAACTTTGTTGTCCGAATGTAACACACTAATATTTATTATTTGCTCTAATTTTAACAGCTTTCAAAGAAAAGACTTACAAAAACGACTTCAAGATCCTTCTGAGAAAAGGGATGTCGTAGCAGCACGTTGTCCAAACATACAGCAAAATCGTTTTTTTACTTCTGCCTTGTGAACTTCTTGACCTTTAATTTAATTTTAAATTTAAATTTAAATTTAATTTAATTTAATTTAATTTAGAATAGTTTCAA
Source organism: Uranotaenia lowii (assembly GCF_029784155.1). Taxonomy (NCBI): domain Eukaryota; kingdom Metazoa; phylum Arthropoda; class Insecta; order Diptera; family Culicidae; genus Uranotaenia; species Uranotaenia lowii. Next base: position 258,387,007 of record NC_073693.1, read on the forward strand.
TATATTTCACAGTTGAACACGAAGATTTGAGCTAAAGGATTATATTTATTCAATTTTTCGTGGTTATGAATAAAAGGTCGAGCTGAAAACCATTAGTTAAAAATGTATAATTAGTTTTTGAAAATTAACATTACTTCAAGTTGAGCTTATAACGCTGTTATTTATCAATACCAAAAATATCGGTTTTGAAAGACGTACAAAAGATATTCTGTATTTAAAAACTATTTCTGTGATGTTACATGTTTGCATACGATTTTTTAAAAGAGGGGCAAGGGGAGGGGGGTTGATGGTTTCCAAAACAGATCATGAAAAAAATAAATTTCTCAAAAATTTTAAACTTAAGATCTTACAAGGAGGAGAAGGAGGTTTGTAGGAAATCTTACTTTTTACGAGGTTGAAGGGTCTGTAAATTCCAAATTCGAGTAAAATTAGTGAACGGTTTCTAAGTCGATGAAAATAATATTTGATCGTAAAGAAGCATTAAAAATGTCAGGGAATGCATAGCAACATGTGTTCATAGGACGAAAACTTTGGGGTAAATATGAACACTCATCTGCGAATCAGTGCGGATAACATTTTGCAAAGTTTATTTCAAATCCAGACAAAGCATCGTAAACTGGATGTAAAACAGTTGATAACAAAATCTCAGCAGGATTTCCTATGATCAGATATTCAAAAAATTGAACACTGTCCAAAACTATTTTCGATTTACGGGATAATGCTTTTTAAAATAATTGAAATAATATTATTATGGTTTGAAAATCGATCGGAAACAGCTTATAGGTAACTGCTAATCGGTTGTCAAAATACCACTTTCGGAACTTTTTGTCTTGATTCATCCCTCACAGCAGCGCGTATGGCATTTGTTCGGAATAACCCCGTGTTCATAATTACCCCACTTAGCCCTTCTGAACTTGAAGGTCCGAGTCAGTCTAGACACACTTGAAATTCAACAGTTTTCTAGGATCACAATGGTCCTGGACCGATCTGGAGGCGTAGTACCATTACCTCCGATTCGGTCACTTGCAACTTGCAACTTCACAAACCATTAGGACCATGTGCATATTTTCCAGTCCACTTGAGATTCAAAATCTATAATCTACTCAATTTTGACAGAAACAATCAAAATAAAAAAAAAAACTGTCGCACTGTCAATCTAATTCAAACTTGGCCATTTTCGGCGAAGGAAAACCAAAATTTTTTGAAATCACGAAGCAAAACGTGACCGCGGCACAAAAATGCGACCGAACTCGAACAAGACCAACTTAGATCCCTGCTCAGGTAACTGCACATTTATTACAATTTTTTTTTCCCATAATTTTGGACGAATTCTTCTCATTGTTTATTTTGATTTGAAATCAATTATCGTTTTTCACTTCTTATACTAGGTTTTCGTGAGAACAAAACTATTTGTTCTATATTAACGTGTAAATCATATTCAGAAAAAAATCTAAATCCTTATCCAAATATGCATCAAGATAGAACAATCATTTCCTTGCTGGATCTGGCCCATTTTTTCAATATAGGTTGTGTAAATATCTGGAAAGGAAACTGAACAAAATTTTGGTTTTCTGGTGTGCAATATACGGTTTAATAGTCGCTATGGGGCCAAAAAGTCTACTTTGGAAGAAAAAAAAGGCATGATTTGAAGGAGTTATATTAAGGAGTGTATTCGACAAAAATGCAACACTTTGTTTTAAGAATAATTTTTGAATACGTGGATGGAAATTGATAACATTTTCAGCGAAACTACCTAGTAATGTAATGTATACGTGGATAAAGTTGGTGGCAATCTGTCAAGCTGTTTTTAGATATTGTCCAATACAGAAGCTCATTGACAAAATTTTTGGGTAGAATCGAGAAAAATCCAGGAAAGTTCCAGTGGGAACCTAGAAACAGCTTTAAATTAACTAAGCGACCAAAATTCATCTGATAAATCTAGGACCCCTAGAGGATCTAAAAGTGAGTTGAGATTTGAATAAAAATTAAAATAATTCATTGCAGGAAGGAGATGATTTTTTTTGACTGGTTCGTCTTGCTGACTAATAAACAGGTCTGACCTAACTTCTACAAGGTGAAAAAGCTGCTCACCGGTAAAATAAACAAAATACGACGGTAAAATCGTTCGCAAAATATTTGGACCGTTTGCGGGGAGAAACTCTGTAAAATTTTTCACAGTAAAACAAACTCTTTAGCTGGCCCCTGGTAGTCTTTCAACCAAAATTTTTTATTGACAAGTCTCGCCTGAATGCTCCGGAGAAAAACAAGGAGAAAATGTTTAAAAATTTGATTTCTAGAACTTGATAAAGTATGATGATCTGTTGAAGCTGCAATTCAGTTAGTGTTTCAAAATGATTGACACGATGAAAGACAAAATATACAAAGAAGACTACCTCTAAATGCAGCCGTTTTTCCTGCATTGTACTGAAAAAAGAATCCACAAACTTTATACTCTATTTCGGCTAATCCCGGGAGTCGTGTCATTACCCAAAAACTGTAGTGGGGTTATAGAATGTCATTTATTGATTTATTCTGATCAACAGATCACATGTAGATCCAAATGATGACTTAAAATTAAATTAAAACAAAACACTTAGGTCTAGCTAAGGGCTCCTCAACGCACTTAGAACTTTTCTTTGGAAAACATCCCTCGAAACGTCGAAGTCAAAACGCTCGGAAAAACGGTTGAACGATTTCATTGCACCGATGCGGGCGCTGTTTGCTCCATAATTGTTCATTCGGATGGGAACATACAATTGAAGACTCTGATTTCTAAGACCACGGGGTCGCACACTTAGTGGAATAGCTTCCAGTAGAGTGGGGCAGTCGATTCGCGATGTCAAGAGATCAGCAACGAAAGATGCACGGTTTGCATGTCTACGGGCTTGCAGAGTGTCAATGTCTATAAGGCGGCATCGATTTTCGTAGCTTGGTAAGCGGAAAGGGTCTTGCCAGTTCAGATGCCTAAGGGCGTATCTTAAAAAGCGCCGCTGGATAGCCTCGAGACGTTCAGCGCCGTTCTGGTAGTAGAGGCACCAGACGGCATATGCGTATTCAAGAATGGAACGAACAATGCTGCAATATAGGCTTTTCAGGCAATACACGTCCTTGAAGTCCTTCGCTACTCTAAAAATGAAACCAAGACTTCTGGATGCTTTGTTGACTACGTAGTTTGTATGTGTCTTGAATTCCAGTCGCTTATCGAGAATGACGCCCAGATCGTTAATATGGTCCACGCGTGTGATGGGCTGTTCTCCAAGGTAGTATTCCGCAATTAAAGCTGCCCCTTACGGGAAAAACTGATAACTGCGCATTTGTTACGATTCAATGGCAAGCAATTGATGTCGCACCAATTAGCGAAGAGGTTCAACTGATTTTGCAGAAAATTAATATCGTCGTAGTCGTTTACGGCGTAAAACAGTTTTAGGTCATCAGCATAGCAAAGTTTTGGGCTGTCAAGGAGTGAAAGCACATCGTTAAAATATATTAGGAAAATAATCGGTCCTAAATGGCTTCCTTGTGGCACAACGGAGGAGGCAGAAAACTATCACCAGTCCGAACAGTCAGTTTGCGCCCAGTCAAATAACTGCGAAACCAGCCAAGTAAAGTACCACCGAACCCCAAGCGTCCAAGTTTCCCTATGGCAATTTCATGGTTCACTTTGTCGAAAGCAGCTGACAGATCGGTGTATATGGCATCAGTTTGAGATTTTGCAGCAAAGCCTTCATGAACAAAAGAAGTAAACGTCAACAAGTTGCTTGTCGTAGAGCGTTTGGGCATGAATCCGTGCTGTTTGTAATTCTTAGACCAAGCCCACCAATGGTTGCTAAACCTCGATTCGAGTACATTCAGCAACATATCTATCAACCCATCATCGCACCAACAGTCGCTAACTTGAGTCGAGAAATAGCATTCGAGCAGTAGGTTGTTACAGGATGCGTTTATGTAGCAACCCGGTAGCAACGCAGCCTTTCGTCGCTATCAGAAAATAAACAAACACAAATACCAACCTGGATGGCAGCAATGGGTGCGAAAATCAGTAAGTAGATAAAAACGCAACTAATCAAAACATCTAAAATACCGACCGAAATAGCAACGCCCGGTGGAGATGGGATCCAAGAACACCAATTCGATTAGTTTGGCTATCGAACATAAGGCTGAGATTCCACAGTAGGGGAGGAGTGGGCTATATGCGCCTATTAAGCAGAACACTGATTTAATGAAATATCACGTCAAATATGTGTACAAAAATCATATTCACGTGTGCAGGCATCTGTTTTCTATACAATGGAGTAATTTTTAAGTTAAAATTTTCTTTTGTTTCCAAGAAAACGATTTTATTGTAAGTGTTGTCTAAAATGCCGAACCTCAAACCGTGCGGGCTAAATGCGCCTATTTATGTTTTGAACAAAATTTCTGTTTTTTGAGCAATATTTCCGTATAATTTCATTGAAACTGCTAGAAAGTAATAATTTCCATACGACAAAGCTGAAGTCTTATAAAAATCTATGTATATTATAATTTTGTGGAATAAAACAAAAGTTAGGGTTGCCATACTATGGAGGCAATTCATCCATGAGAAAAACTTTATCAAATCTGTCTTTAGATCTTCAATTCATTCTTAAGATGTCATTCAGAGCTTAGATTTGAAGGTTCAGTGATAAAAATCATTAATATATTCTATTTAACCTGTTATTTTAGGATGGAGGCATTTTACAAACATGATGGGGGTATACAAAAACACTCTATTATTCCACTAAATAATCTTTATTAAACGTCCACAAAAGCTGAAATATGTTTAATTTCTTAAGTTCATTTGAGTAAGAAACAAAAACCATCCTAGTTTTTGTTTTAAGCTTCTTTACGTATAATTTTTAAAAGTCGAAATATTACATCAAAATGTATCAAAACCTTGTATGTTTTTTTAAATTTTTTTGAGTTTGTAAATTCATAAAATTCTTTCTTGCCTTATGTTCTAAGCGTATTACCCTCAAAATGCATTGGTCAGATAAGCTGTCTAGTCAGCCATTTCATCAAACAGCCGTAGGGTCATTTAACCCGATAAGCCCATTTAGGAAACCTTTCCCCTAGTTGTTGCAATCTCGTCTATCACCTTTTTGTGGACCGGGAACATGTAAACTTCTTTCCACAGTAGTGGAAAGGTAGCTCTGTCATGCGAAGCTTGAAAAATAAGACGAATAGGAGTCAACAAAACAGGCATGAAACTTTTTAAAAACGGATCTGGTATGCCGTCCGGACCCGTAGAAAAGGAATTCTTGAGCTTCGACGCTGCCTTTGAGATGAGTGCATCCTCGATTTCAATACCGTTTAATGAAAATCCCAGTGGCGAGATGTTCCTGATAGCACTAGCCAAATGCTCTGGGGATGTGGAAGCTGTAGTGAAGATATTTGAAAAATTTCAAGAAGAGAGATCTTACTTTTGAGATGCAGCGTGAAAACGACTCTGCTAGGGCAACATCTCTAGAGCGATCGGGCGGCAAATACAGTACGCAAACGTACAGTGTCCAGCCCCAAGATCTATTCGAGTCCACACAAGTTCCAAATCGCACCTGGAATTATCGTCGATAAGCTGCGCTGAGAGATTCGACTTGACGGCAATTAGCACTCCGCCTCCACTAGACTTTTTGCTGTTGCGGGCACTACGGTCGCAGCGAAACACTGAATAATTTTATACCACCGACATTAGACTGCCCCAAATTTGTATGGGAAATTGAAAACCTGTGAAATGATAAGCGCTGCAGGCTAAAATTGATCCTAGTCCTAGTACAAGATCTCATGCCAAATTTGGGCCAAATCGGACCACGGGAAGGGGTCGCTCAACGAGCCTAAAGTTTGTATGGGATTTTGAGACATTTTGCTCGGGAGAAACATGAAAAACCAGTTTTTTATCAATAACTTTGGTTCCCGCCGGGCGATTTCTTTTAAAAACGGGATTTCTTAAAGCCTAAATTATGAAAAATATTTCATTCGAAGACTGCATTTCGATAAGAGTTAAGATAAAAAAGTTATTAGGCTTCAAAAATGGGCTAACTTTTTTCACGGTGGTATTCATCACTGTTAATTAGGCGTCGATATGTTCGACCGCCCCGACTCATTAACAGTGATGAATACCATCCTTAAAAAAGTTAGGCCATTTTTGAAGCCTTATTACTTTTTTATCTCAACTTTTATCGGAATGCAGTCTTCGGATGAAACATTTTTCATAATTTAGGCTTTAAGAGAACCCGTTTTTGAAAGAAATCGGCCGACGGGAACCAAAGTTATTGATAAAAAACTGGTTTTTCATGTTTCTCCCGAACGAAATGTCTCAAAATCTCATACAAACTTTAGGCTTGTTGAGCGACCCCTTCCCGTGGTCCGATTTGGCCCAAACTTGGCTGGAGATCTTGTACTAGGACTAGGATCAATTTTAGCCTGCAGCGCATAACTTTTTCAAAAGTTGGGTCATTTGAGGCACTCTAACCGACATTCTGCTAGTAAAGAGATATGGAATCGAAAGATTTCGATGCAGATGTCTGTGCGCGATGTACGCTGGAAAAGGGAACATCATCAGGCGCAAGAAATGCATGACTGGGTGAAATGTTAAAATCCGACGGATACTTGCCACAGTTAGGCAATTGGAAGTCTCCCCCTGACCCATCTGACCGATACACGGGACAACTTGGAGCAGGAACGAACAGTCGTTGGTGGCCATGGAAAAGAACTTCCAGATTGCTTAGAGAGGTGCGTCCCGAGGTTCTATAGAGATTCGCAGGAACAGAGTCGATATCGAGGCCATCTATAGTAGCAGGCTGTGGCATCAAGCTGACACCCGGGTAGATTTGAGATATAATATTATGTGTAAAGCACCAAACCGAATAGCGACAGTAGGACTAGCGACGCTTTTTTACTAGCGGGATTCCTGTCATGCGCTGGTTTGTTTTTCTTTTTTCAGTCCAGTAGGCGATTTTGATGTAGTACTCGAACATTGTTTATGTTATTTACTGTACATTTTCCTTAGGGCGTCAATCGCATACTTCAAGTCTCCTAGGAAACTCGCGCTGCGTCGTTATTATTTTCAACGTCGCGACGTATGCGACGTGTCGCTAGTAGGCAAAGCTGCTATGATTACTAGCGCTCATATTTTGGATTTTTTCTGCATCCATAATATGTGCAGCATAAAACTGATTCGACGTATCCGATTGGGTGCTGGAATGCAGAGGTGCGTGACTCGGAGAAAAACAAAACACAGGAGAATACTTGCCATAGAATGGCAATTGAAAGCCTTCCCCTAGACCACCTGACCGATACACGGGACGACTTGAAGCAGGAACGGACGGTCGTTGGTGGTCAGGAAAAAGAACTTCCAAATTACCTTGATTGGTGCGTCTCGACATCCAGAAGAGATTCGCCAGATTGGTTTCAGTGTTCAAAGCATCGTTAGCAGCAGGCAGTGGCAAAGAGTTGACATTCGTGATGAAATGTGCAACATAACTGGTAAAATAAGGCTGAGTTGAGGCGCATAATGCGGGGCTGGAAGGCAGAGGTGCGTGACTCGGGGAAAAACAATAAACAGCAGAATACTTGCCATGGCTTGGCAGTTGGAAGTCTCCCCCTGAACCACCTGACCGATAAACGGGACGACTTGCGGCAGGAACGAACGGTCGTTGGTGGTCAGAGAAAAGAACTTCCGAACTGGCATGGTTGGTGTGTGGCACACGAATGGACGTATGGGTACATCATGCATTCTCTCCATGTGAGTGGATTAAACGGATACTGCGTTACCCCACACGAGCGTGCAGCGAGCGAGTCAGTCAGTCGGCGAGCAAGCGAGTAGGCTGAGTAGTGCGTGTCGTTCCCGCTGCAGTTAGTGATCCGGTGGCCCAATGATGCTACTTCCGAGCTTCGGACCTCCGGACAGGTCTGCACAGTTGGTGCGTCCCGATGTCCAATAATAAGGTGGTTGAAATTGGTCACTATTGAGGGCCACGAAATTGTCTGGAATTATAATCCGTAAACTCACGGAAGTACATTTCCTTTGGCCACGATTCAGGATCTAACGCTTGTTGCTTGGCGTCTTGCGAAATCCCAACTTTAAATGAGTTAAACCGGTAGGAACTTATACCACTTCCTCTGGGAACCAGTTTCACGACGTTGGCCTCTTCAATTTCAAGGTTGGTTTGAACCATGGCCCGAACGGCCTCCTCGGAGACGTCAGGTTTAATCCACGACAGATAAATCCAAAACAATTTAGGGTTATCGTCGTTGCAGAGTGGGATGGATACGATGTTTTCTAAAGCATGTTGGAACCCACTTTGCAAGGTTCGGTGGATGCTGCACTAGGGATCCGAGTACGCTTCAAAGGGCGTCTCAGCTCAGGCGTAGGCGTCGATTTGTCCCACAATGGGGCACGAATCGGTTTACGGGCTATCTGTTGAATGTCAGATCTTAGTTCCGTGATCGCATTTGTAAGCAGCAAAGAGGCGTTATTTGCTGGCGGAGCGCCAAATGCCATCGAACGATAGCTAGCATTCGAAACCAATGCAGCACTGTCATCGCAAAACCAAAGCAATTTTTATGATTATAATTTAAAGGGCATGTGCGGCGGAATGAAAACTAGAGAGTATTTATTTTTATAGAATTGAAAGAAAGGTGGATAGACAGGCATTAGTGCGCCAATAGGAGAAAGCTTGATAGGTGTTGAAATTTTAGGCTAGAGGGCATGTTGATGAAAAGCTCCCATGAATTGCTCCCGCCTTTGCTCTGCATTAGCTAACTACACATGAGAAACCCAAAAAGAGAATTCCCATGTATAGCAAGCCCAATGGTTTGAGAGCGTGTTTTTACGCACACTTCAAACGAGCAAAAACGTAGCAACCGAGCAACCCATGGGCCTACTGAGCTTTCCTTATGCGAGAACAGTTCTATCGACGTTGCCATTTTTTTAGGTTCGCTGCGAATAGTTGCTACTTGTCGATTTTTTCGCATTTCAGATAAAATGGGAAATGCGAAAAAATCGACAAGTAGCAACTATTCGCAGCGAATCTGAAAAAATGGCAACGTCGATAGAACTGTTCTCGCATAAGGAAAGCTCAGTAGGCCATGGGTTGCTACGTTTTTGCTCGTTTGAAGTGTGCGTAAAAACACGCTCTCAAACCATTGGGCTCGCTATACATGGGAATTCTCTTTTTGGGTTTCTCATGTTAGTTTAGCTAATGCAGAGCAAAGGCGGGAGCAATTCATGGGAGCTTTTCATCAACAACTATCCACCTTTCTTTCAAATTCTATAAAAATAAATTCTCTCTAGTTTTATATTCCGCCGCACATGCCATTAAAATTATAATCATACAAATTACGGCGATTAAAATCATATAACAAAGCAATTTTTGGAAAACGTGTCTATTTGCCTAGCCATGCTTTTTGTTAAGCCCGTACACGCAATATGGAATCGCTTATTGCAGACGCCAATGCAAGCGATGTGGTTGATTCCAGTGATTCCTTCGTTGCATTTCGAGCAGTTAGGTTCCATTGCGCCTACAGCGAATGAAAAATTGTTGACCAAAACTTTATACGGATGCGATGATAGGTTCCAATTTTTTATGTGAGATGTCGCAACTGTAGAAAAAAAAATCGAGCCGGGTGTTTACTTAAGCGTCTCAGTGTAAACAAAACGAACTGATAGCACTCGTAACTTCAACACGAATTATCACTTTGTCTTTTTGTTAAACACGAGCATTCGATTATATCCGAGATCTGTAGAGATTTCTCTAAGAGAAGCGTTAGGCTTCGATATTTAAACGAACGAAAAACACATTAAAAACTAGTAATTTTAAAACCGTCAAACGATAGCAAAAATGCATCAATAGACAGGGTTGCTGAACTGTTCATATATGTTCATATATGTGGCAAACGGCTAAATTTTAAGAACTTGTTCCAAACTTAAAATTATGAGAAATTTTGGAAAACAAAAATAGTCAAAAATGTTCCAAGAAACCAAAATAGTGATCAAAAATTGCCTTGATTAGGTAAAAGGTGGTACAAAGTTTACATTTTAGATGGCGCAAGTGACGATCAAAAATTAAAATCGAACACGTTCTTCAATGGACGCTATTTCAAAAACCTTTTGACAGAACGTCACAAAAATTGATCTATTTTTATTCATTCAAAAATTATCCACAAAATAAAAGGTTGATTTTTTTTCGAATACACTCCTTAGATCTACTCTTTAGGGCTAGGAACTAGTCTGTGAAAAGTAATGCGTCAACCTTAATAAAATATCATATTTAAAGTGCTTTACAAACATTTGAATGATGCATGTTACAAGCCAATTCATATTACGTCTAAAGCTATCGGAGTTCCAAAAAGTTCCACAAAGTCTATTTTCGGGCTAATTTTTATTCTAGTGCACAAGTTCACGACAGATAAATAATGCATTTTCAAATCAATTAGCATCAACATAAAATTCATTTTTCCCGATTTCTTTTGGTTCCACCTAAGATGGTTTTGGGGTTCAAAACAGGAACTTTGAGCACTTTGAGGAACCTCTCAATCAAGTTCGATGGAACCGAAATTTTGCAGTTTTTTTTGTCTATTCACAAAATGCTTATGATATAGTTTTAAAACTCGACATGGCTATATTTACTGTTATCTTCATGTACATCAAGTTTTTTTCAATTAATAATTTTATATTCTTCATCCATTTTCTGTCACAACTGTGATTCGTTATGAAACAAAAAGTAGATTTATTATGCACAGAAATTCGTGGTTTTTCAACAAAAAAAATCAAGATAGTAGGTGTGTTGTGTTGTAACGATAATCCTGTATTTAAAAATATTCCAACTATCTATCTCTATCTCTTTGATACAATCCATCAAAGGTGAAAACAGCCGAGAAATTCTTCCACTCATCCGAGATGAAAGAATCGTTGTTAGATTATTCCCGGAGCAAAGCATTCTTCATTCTTCAATTATCCGCTGGAAGGATGAAGCTAAGAGCTTCTTTCCAACCTCCCATCCCATACATAAATTTCCAACCGATTAGCAAACTGTCCGACATAGCCGTATCAACCTTGTTAATGCATGAGTAGCATTACTCGCAAAGCTCTTCCCGTAGCATCCTGGAGCTAAATTACTTTTTGAAGAGCGATGCACTGTGAATTTAGCGTGAAAAAACGTGAAGCTATGCCACTTTTTCTTATTTAGCAAGAAAATTGTTCAACCTACATCGGGAGGAAATTGGCTTAAGGCATTTGGAATTCCTCCGTTGGAATTTCTGATCGAATGCCATGTCTTTTTCCGTTGATCCCTTAGAAATTAAAGAAAAGGCAGATATATAAAGAATACAGTTTCAATCAAATACTCACACAATTTTGATTCCTGGAACAATGTTACGATACAGGTTCGTGGAAATAATCAGAAATAGTTTTTGCCAGATAAAGTATTTCTCAGAATTCATTTATCTCAGACTGAAAATCAACAAGGAAGTATCCATTTTCCTGAAGCTTATTCGTTCGGGTGAAGCATCAGAATGCTTCACCAGGAACTACCTTTCGATTCCAAAGATTTGTTCCAGTTCAGATCCTGGCTTAGAAATTTGTGCCAAAGGTACATAAGTTCTAGAATGCACTGTGTATACATTCAATATGCTGCAACACATTGAATCATGAATGAAAAGACCATTCCTGTCTGCATTTCCCTGGCTGGCTGGCTGCAGGCTCATATTGCTGGAACATGTCACTGCTGCTGCATTCCTTGGCCCGGTCCAAGTTTACCGGGAGCTTGACAACCGACCGGTTTCGCTGTTGCCATACGGTGACACCTTTCTACTATATCTAGAGAACCTGAAAAGCTGGCCCGTATAATGTGACTTGTTTGTTTCTTGAGCCCAGCATTGTCTGTCTTCAGTGGCACGGATGAACGGAAGCTCGAAAGGAAGCAAAGGAAATGCAACAAGAAAGGATGCATGTGTAGGTGTAGGTGTGAGTCATTGCATTGCTAGCGCTTTCCGACATCGTTGTACCTGGTTTATGATATTTCCGGGAAAAATGGTAAAGATGCATATTAAAATTTTATCATTTGCAAAAAAATTCGTTAAAATATGCACTTACACTTTTCAAGGAAGATAGACTGTAACCATTCAAACTGTATTAATAAATAAATGGAAAAATCATAAATAAAAAGATGAGTTAAAAAGTTCATATGTTTGTTTGTTAAAATACTTTTATGAACCTTATCCAAATCCACACAGTTTTACACATCAGAGAACTTATTCCGCCAAGATCTTTCGAATCGTATATTGCACATACGTGAACAGAAGAAAACCAATTTTATACATTTTTGCCGAGTCTGCTTGGGCAAAGTGGTGTAACCTAAGAAATATTTTTATATTAGCTAGAAGCCCCTCCCACCTGAAAAGGGATTCTCCCATACAACTCCCGTGTTTTTTCCCATGATCATAAAATTAAAGCACATATTTTGCTACCGATTCTTTCCTTTTGTCGGGGTTGTTTTACATCACCATGGACCGAGTATTTGAAACAACTATCCAAAAATCACAATTTTACCAATATAATTTACAGGGTGACAAAAAAGTCCGGTCACATAGAAAAATCTCAATATTTCAAAGAATAAGAAGAATATCAGAATCTGACTTCATAGCTTTATTCAGTAACTAATCAAAATACTTCACAGACGATATCTCGGAATTACACCACCTTTCTCTGTTCGAACCAGCTTCAGACGTCTCGGAAAGACGTCGCAAGCGGCGCGCACGTCCGGTCTCGTATAATCTTTTTCAACCTTGGAGTTCTCACAGACCTTGGTCGTCCAGATCGTGTCTCCAGATTGTGTCTCCTCGGTGCCTTTGGTCTCTAGGTATCGATTTATGGACTTTCCGGTTGATTACGAGCGGTTTTAGGTGTTTGAATATGTTGAATATGTGTCCGGGTTTGTACCCTCTCACATATTCAGCGATAACAGCTGCTCTCAACTCTGCCACTCACAACTTCATGTACACAAACTGCA